>NW_008328329.1:79175-92776 GCF_000622305.1 Nannospalax galili
CGGTGGGGGTGGGGAAAAAAGACAGGTTTCCATTGGGGGAAAGGAGATGGAGGCGCCGAGGCGGTTCTTCAAGGGTCGGGGGAGTTCAGAGGGTTCCAGGCTCTTGCCGACGGCCCCACCTGCTTCTCTAATGCCCCGCCCCGGGCCCAATTGGTCCTCTTAACTCGCCGCCACCTGGGATGCCCCTTTGCCACGGAGGCACACTTCGGAATCCCGGAGAGGAGGGCAAAGAGCTCCCCAAAATGTACCCGGAGGAAAACGCCCCCACGCCGGCTCCTCTCGGTGCGGGCCGCCCTGTCTTTACCGCTCTCTTTCCTTCCCGGACCCTCCCTATCCACGAGCCCTCACCGGTTCTTAGCCCGCCTCCTTTTCTCCGGTTGCGAACTGCCCAGTGTGGCCAGCGTTGCGGAGAGGAGTGCTTGCCGGGAGAAGTCGGCAGGCCACCGTCCCAAGCAGTCTCCGCAAGGCAGTGTCCTGGAGACGCAGACCTGGGGCAGCTGCCTCTCCTTCCTAGTCTGTGAGCTCAGGAAGAGCCGCCAGCTGGGGCTCCCCGCCCTAGACCCGCCTGGCGATCCCAAATGCCGGTCTTGCCCACTGGCTGAACCTTTGACAGGTGTCCTAGCCGTCAGTTACCCCCGAAACTGGGCATGCCTAGGTTGTACATCTGGGCCCCCCAAGCACATCCTCAACCCCTGGAAGGTTCTGTTCGGCGCCCTGCCACCTACACGCTTGGCGATGCCCTAGAGGGGATCCCCTCTGGATCCCTCCCGCCCCACCCACTCCTTTCTCCTACGCCACGGCCAATCCGACCGCCCCACCCAGTGCCTGCGCCGGGGCTGGAAGTCCCTAGTTACCTGCAGCTGGGCGGACGCTGGGTGCCGAAGCAGGCAGGAGGTGGGGGCGTGCGCCCGGCCAACCGGTTCGGGACACAGCGGCCGCTGGCAACAGCGGCGCCATCATCACGACCAGCTGCTTCCCTGCACTGGAACCACAGACGACTGGGGCCATCCTGCCTCTGACCACAAACTTCTTAGGCAGCGCGTGGAGACAAAGGTGCCGTGCGTCCCAGCGGCAGCGGGAGCGCGGTGACACCGGCTCGGAGCCCGCAGGTGCAGGCAGCTCTGGGAGGCCTCTCCGCGCCGCTCACGGTGCTCCGCCCCGACCCGGCCCCTAGGCTGGGCACACTCGGTCCCGACGCTGCGTGAGCGGGTGCAGGACCGGGGTCGGGACGATCCCCGCAGGGCCGCCGGCCGCGCGCGCAGCTCCAAACCGGCGCGGCCGCCGCGCCCCGCCTTATATCCGGCCCCGCGCGCACCCGGCCGGCGGCGGCGCGGCTCGCGGCCCAGCCACCGGTTGCTATAGCGATGTCGTCCCCCCCCCCCCCACATTTTGCTGACAGAAATTGGCTAAGGGGCCGCGGCTCTCAGTACACCCTCTCCCGCCCGAGACTATGAATGGACATCAGCGTTGTCAGTCACCCACACAGCCGGAGCCTGGGCCTTCGCCGGTTCTTTCTTTCATCCTTAAACCACACTTCATTCTGGATAAGTTTAGAACAGCGCTGGGGTGAGGGAGCCCAGAAAAGTCAGTCTCCATGGCCCTACTGCTGCAACCTTTGCCTCTGGGAAGGGGCGGGTTGTGAAGAAACTCCAAGGGGAAAAAAAAAATCCCAGCAAATCGTTCTTTCGAGTTATTTCAGTTTTGCCAAGGAGGGCTTTTTCTCTCTTCCCAAACAGCCATGCTTATTACTTAGGGAATCTCCCCCCCCCCTCACAGTACGTGAACCCTTTCTCCAGTTTTTAGGACCTAGATACGAGTAGGAAGCTGTCTGTTGCACATAGGTACTAATGAGACTTTGCCTCCACTTGGTCCAGGCCAACTATGCGGCAGCCAGCCAAAATGCTGGATCGAGGCGGCAGTGACAAGGGGTTGGGCTTGTCCTTGAGAGCACTAGTCCCCAGCCTAGGTCAAAGTCTTAGTTTGCATCACAGTCCTGAGCGGAAGAGGGGCAGGGCACAGAACGACCCTTCCAGTCTCTGGAGCCTCGGAGCAATTTTCTGACCTGCACCCCCAACCCCGTCCCCAAGTATAGACTCAAGGCTGGAGTCAGGCGGGCCTGTGCCAGTCAGGGGGTCTCCGGAGAGGCCGCTGGGTTCTTTAACCTGCCTGGGTGGGGGCGGCTTCTGCGCTACTGCTTGGCGCTCCCCGACTTTCATCTCACTATGTCCCTCTCCAACCCCTGCGCGCCCCAGGGGGGCTCGGACACTGGTTGGGCATCCCTGGTGCGCTGCGCCCCCACGGAGCGGCCGGGAACCGGAGAACTGAAACCCAACATCTGTGCGTACAATGCGCTCTCCCAAGGCCCACAGCTGCAGGAACAAGGGGAAGAAAAGAAGGCGCGGGGGAGCAGATCCTGTCACAGGCAGATGACAGTCTGAGGAGGGCTCTTTAGTTCCCCTTTTTCTGGAAACCCCGGCGCCCCCCTCCTGTCCCTTCTCTTGCCGCCTCCCCATTGTTCCCCTGCACTCCGGACAGCTGGAGACGGCCGCACCACCCGATGCCCCTCCCGCCCGCCGCACACCCGTTGCCCGCGGAGTCCGCCTCGGGCCCCTCGGGGCATACTCCACAACCCCCACCCTAGGCCTGGCGGGGTGAGGCTGATACTGCCTAGTTCCCATCCACCCCAGTGATGCCCCAGACCCGCCCGGCAGAGACGACAGAGCCAATCCAGGTCAGGGCTCCCAGTAAGGGGCTGTCCAGAACCGCTGGCCCAATGTTATGGAGCACCTGCTTTTTTCTGCAGCGTCCTAAAAACTAGGCTTCCTCTGGCCGCAGGCTTAAGTTCTACTTTTATTTTTGTATCTACAGGGGCTGGAGGGACAGCTCCAGGGCCTGAGGTGGCCGTGCATCTGCCTACTAGTGCACCCCACCTCCGCCCCATACAGTAGGTGAGGAATGGTCAATCACTTGTGCCCCTACACCAGAGGATAGTCCCTGCAGACTCCCCTGCAAATCGGTTCCAGCGTGGTGACCCTCCCCAGGGCCCTACACCAGGCTCACAGGAGAAAGCCTCTCTGCTGTGGCTTCCCTCTGCTGCCCTAGGCTCATTCCTTACACTTGGTACCCGAGGCCTGGCTCTGCAGCCTGCTGGGCAAAGGCCTGTACCGACAAGGACCCGAATGGTTGGTGGCTTCTGTTCCACCCTGCCATCATACTCAGGGCTTGCCCACTTGGGTGCCTGTCGTTCCCAGGCAGCCTCCAAAGTGACTCCCGGTTAAGCCTTGGACTGAGAACCAGAGAGGAAGTCAAGGGGGTGTCACCCTGGTCGAGCGCGGAGGCCCTGGGAGCTCTGGCGGGAAGAGTAGGAAGCCTGCTGGGGAAAGGACGTGGAGCTGGAGCAAGGCCGGGAGGAGGGGACCTGCAGCCCTCAGCCTCGCTGGCAACCGGCCTCTCCATAGCAACGCCCTATGCGTGAGCGCTGTTCCTCCTCCTCCCCTTCCTCCCCCCACCTCCCTTCCCTTCCCCCTCCTCTCTCTCTCTCTCTCTCTCTCTCTCTCTCTCTCTCTCTCTCTCTCTCTCTCTCTCTCGTTCTCTTTCTACTCTTTCCTGCCTATCCTCCTTTTCCCTCCTTCCCTGTCGTCCCCCACCAGGGCTTGGAGAATGGATCACAGGACCCTGGGATGGGGGCACCAGTATCCATTCCACGATGGGAGGCTCGGCCTCCCAGATATTTTGCGGTATCTTTAGGGTCAGGGGATCCAGTGTCCAGCACCAATGCGAGGATGTACCCACCCCCCCCGCGCCCCGTACCTAGCTAGCTGCCCAGGTCGGTGTGCTGATGCAGTCACAGCGCCTTAGGGACGTTGGGGGCCGGGGGACGAACAGGGGTCTGGCAGGTGCGCCTGGATCCAGGCCCTGCCTGGGGCAGCAACAGCACCCGGCGCCCAGAGATCTGGGAGGGCCCGCGGGGGCGCGCTGGAGGGGATAGGAGTGCGCACAGCCTCTAGGAGTTCCCGGCCCCGGCGGCGGCTGCACCACTTCAGCGGGAGGCGCGATCTGAGGACCGCTACGCGCCTAAGGGGACCCCAAAGGTGGCAGGGGCTGGGCACGCCACCCTTTTGACATGCCTGTCTTGCTCTTCTCACCCTACATGGTCGGGAGCCACCAGCCAGGTAAGTATGGGATCTGTGCAGCCCCTCAGGTCCAGGCGGTGTCCCGGGCAGCCTGAGAGGGCCAGGGCCCAGGCAGATGGGGTGTAGAACAGGGCACCGGCTCAGGGCCAGGCAGCCCATACAGCTTGACTTTCTACGAGCACCACAGGACGAGAAAATCAGTGAGCACAGACATTTGATCTACTTTAGGTAGTTTCCCAGTGTCTCAAAGGGTCTTCCACTCGCCAAGTCTGAGCCCCATGCTCGATCCGACTCCAACAGCTGACCTGCCTTTCCAGTGTTCTGAGGAAGGACGGATAATATTTAGTAAGTTGCATTTTGGTCACTTCAAGAGGAAGATGGCCTTAAAGGCGCCCTGCAGTTTTGTTTTGTTTGTTTACCTAGAAAAGTCAGTTTTCACACGGGTGTCCTGGGGTACCTCTGGCTGCGGATGCCTGGGGGAGCCTGGCCCTGCAGTGGAGAGCCAGCAGACCCACAGTCTTGCTGGAGAGGACCCAGGATGCTGGTCCATTCTCAAAGCCAGGCACATCTGCTGTCCAGGGGATTCGGAAAGAAAGCTTTTCTACTCCAGGCACCGACCCTTTGAGCCTAGAAACTGAGATACTAACCCAGTGGGTTCCTGGCTCCTTTCCTTTAAAACTCCTTTCTCACTGCCAGGGCAGGGAAAGAGTGGAAATTCTTGAAAGTCTTTTATAAAACTTTCAACAATCATGACTCAGCTACCCCCAAGAAAGATGGTATTATTTTTTTTTAAATCATGAGGGTTTAGACTTCATTTAATAATAAATGTCAATTTATGATATTTCAATAACATTTCCAGAAAAATGTAAACAACACAAAATATGAGACATGTTGATTGAAATCCTTTACATATGACAAATGACTGTATTATTCACATAGACATTAGGGCTGCTTGCCTGATAAATTTTAAAAAGCGATCCAGCAGATATAAAACTCCACAAGACGTACAAAATCTCTAGACCCTATAGTTTAAAAATGATTTGTTGGTCTCTGTTAATTCTTCCTTTAAAGTGCATTTCACATTTGTCATGTGTGAAAACTAATGTCCTGTGATGAGAATCTTATTTTCAATGTAGGGAACAGCAGACTTCAGTAGGGCACCCATCTAAGTGGTTGCAGTCAATCTCCAGCTCATGGAATTATCAAAGAAAATGTAGATTTAAACAAAATAGAGGAAACATGCTCATGGTGAGACAAAACACCACCTCAGGAATGTAAGAGGTGGGAAAGGTAGAAAATGATTTAAAAGTGTTTGATTTCAGGAAACTAAAAAATAAACACTAATTTATAATTATAGCTCACAAATAGTATTTAAAATACTCTTCATTTAGGAATCCATTTATAAAAATGATTTAAAATTATAATTTAAAATGGAACCAGAGCTTAATTTTTTGTAGCATCATTTCTGTATATATTAAAGAGAATGACATTTTGTGGTCCCAGTGCAGGTATGAGTTTTGGTGCTAGGATGGTCTGCTTGTGTGACTCTGTCAGTAAGTACTTGTTCTGTTTTTTTCAAGGACAGTCTCTGGGAGATCAGCAGATCAGTCCTAGGTGCCAAGAGAGCCTGCTACCCACCCTTGAAGACTGTAAGCAAACTTCATCCCACCCAACAATCAAGTTCAAGAACAAGAGACTTTTGAGGTAAGGTGATTGCTGTTTTGCTTTTGTGAGTCATCAGACACTGCTCTCACTTTAAAACAATACTCTCACTTTAAAATTGAGAGGAGCTGAGAAATACTGAAATTATTTGCTCAAATATTTTACTTCAGGAAAAAAAGAATTCTTTAATCAGCATAGTGAGAAATACTGAAAATATTCACTCAAATCTTTTACCTTAATTCAAAAAAAAAGAATTAATTCTTTAATCAACATGGAAAAATAGAAGTCACTTTTGTGGGGAGGGTAAAAAGAATGACCAGCACAGCTCAGCTCTGTCAAGTACTCATGCTGGCTCATATACTTATTGGTCTAAAGTTTGTAGGTACGAAGAAATAAGGACCAAACTATGAAACAAAGCTTCTGCTCCTTAGTGGCTAGTTCCAATTACATGAAGCTACGTCCTTAAAATAAAAAACTCTGGCAAGCAAGATGGCTGGGTGGGTAAAGGCACTTGCTGCGAAGCCTGAAGACCTGAGTTCCATCCCTGGGACCCACGAACATAGTGGAAGGAAGGACTCCCACAAGTTGTGCTCTGACTTCCACACACACACCATGGCACATGTACCCCACCAAATAAATGTAAAAAAAAAGTTTTTAAAAAAAATAAAAAGTGTGTTTCAGCAAAAATTTATACTGGGTAGGTTGGTTAACAAATATGTGGGGATTTTGTTGACTTTTCTGAAAATTTGAAATTATAATTCAAAGGACATGACAAACCCCAGGCCTTTATTATTACTGATATTATTTTTGACCATTAAAAGTAGTGTTCTAAAAGGCGACTGCTCACAAGGCAGGCCTTTATGAATAGAACAGTCTCACCCCAGAGGCTCACCTGGTTTGATTCTCAGATTCCAGTGTCTACAAGGTGGACAGCTTTCTGTTTTCTTCCTTGGAAAGATCTAACTATTTATCATTTACAAAATAATGCTATAAATGCATGTTTAATAGTTGTTATTTAGGGATATATATATATATATATATGACTAAATTTTATTCCTCATAAAAATGAGCTAACATTCCTTCGACTGAACATTTGTAAGAAGGATTCATTACCGCAGAAATGGAAATCTAACTTTTATGAAATGGACCATTGTGTTTTGATGAAAGGAAACAAGATCCCTCTGTGGAGAATTTCCAGGGCATCTCTATTTTTTGGTTAAACACTCTGCCATACATTTTATCAGGTCCAGACCACAGGTCCATTATAATTGTTTGGAAGCAGAGTCTTCTTTGAATTGCTTTGGAGTTAAAAGTAGAACAATTCAGGTAAATGCTTGTTTCACAATTATGTAATTCAGCAGTGCACGGTTCACACATTCTTTAAGAGAAATGAATATGTGTATTTTAATGTACAGAAACATGCTCCAATTAAATGAATGAACAGCCACAGCCCTGCAAGCTTGCCTTCCTGCAGCAAGTCCACCGAGAAGCAACAGCTATAAAGTGATCTTCTCCAATATCATAGTGCAGATGCACTAACAAGTATTTAGATTGAATGTGAACAAAAATTCAGGGATCAGCCAGGTGCTCCCCTGAAACATGTAGAATACTGTGAGACTTAGCTGTCACTGACTGAGAAACAGTAATTCATGATTCCATACGAATTCTCCCAAAGCTGTTCGATAGTTAATTGAATAATAATAAAAGCCCCAACAGTTCTATGCAGACTCAACATGACTTGCTCGCGTTTTGGCAGGTATGGTTCATGTTAGCAGAAGGTCTCATGAAGTAGTTCACAGTGCAGGGGGAATGTCCTTACAGCCGTCCGCGAAAGGCCTTAGGAAGCTACAGTCTTACTACAACCTTGCAGCCTCACTCTGTCACCCAGAGGAGTGAGCTGCTACCGGATGAACTTAGGCACATAGTACCAGGATGCGAATCTTTTGAAATGACTTGTTAAAATATATTCTTAGTGGTAAGAGGTGATCTTTCTTTTAGGATTTATATTTTAAATATTCAAAGTCCACTGGAGATGAGACCAGAGAAACAAGTGATTAGGTCACACATTTTGGGGGAGTCACAAGTGAAGAATGGTTCAAAGAGATCAAGTTAGATTTCTAATTTTGTTTGAGCATGTCTGAGGATTTCTGGGGGATGCTATAAAGGAAGACCCTCACCTGCTGTCCAAGCCTGGTGAGAACCGGACCATCATGTTTCCTCCACTGGCTTTCCCAGTTTCCATGACAACAGCCTCCATGTCCTGAATATCCATCATTGGGGTGAGGTTTGAGGCCACCTCTCGTCTTCCCTGTGACCAAATTCTGCCACTTTTCAGGGGGACACTCAGACTGACTTTTCTCCTTGTATTGAGATAGTCCTGATGTCCACTGCCCTGCATCTGATGATCTCCTGCCACTGAATGACTCTTGTCCTCCACTAAAGAGTCCACTGTCTCTTCCTCAGACCCATCAGGCTGGCGCTTTCATCCGACTGACCAGGTGTACAAAAGGTGCCCCAGAACACACATACCAACTTTTCCCCACATAATATGTGTTGGCAGGCAGGGGGCTCCACCTGCCACTGCCTTCCCTTCCCTGGGGGCTCTGGCCAGTGCGGCTACAGTCTGCTGTCTTATACTTGCTTGGCACCCAGTGCTGAGTCCTCTGGCCTCATCAAATGATACAGACCTGTTACCATTCCATATATATGTGTAGGAGATGCCCAATATCTGCAGTCTCACTTTCTGTGGTCTCAGTGACCCACAGTTAACTGTGGTCCGAGGGTATTAAATGGAAAATTCCAGAGATAAAAACAGTAAGTTTTAAATTACACACATTTAGGGTAATGTGGTAAGTTCTTGTGCTGTTCTGCCCTGGACATGGCTTAGCCCTCTTCCCAGAGTATCCAGGCTGTATATACTACCGGTACCTCCATCAGCCACTGAGTTGCCTCAGGTAAGAGCAGTGGTTCCACACTAAGCCACGCCCAAACCACCTCAACAAACGTGCATCCACCTCACACAATGTACACACGTATCACCCCACATAGCTCACATGCATGTTCATGCAGCTCATACATGTTCATATTATCCCCATCCTCACATGCTACAAATGTGCACATAATTTATACACATTGTCATACTAACCCTCCACCACCACACATGAATGATCATGTGACTCACATACTGCTCACATAGCACACACATGCTCAAATTAACACAGAGCTCACACACATGCATAAATATCTTAAGTGCATGTATATACTAACCCAAGTGCATACTACCTCACATGCATGGTCACACTGCTCACGCACATACACACTGCTCACACACATACATGCTCAGCCCATGTATATACTCATATTAGCCCACATGCAGACCATCTCACACACATGTTCACACAGCTGACACATGTGCACAGTAACATGTACACCACTTCACACGCATGCTCAGACAGCTCACGCAGGCTTGCACAATGACACACACATGCACACTCTTCAGCCATCCTGTGCACCATTGTACTTTTGCATAAGTGGAGGTAAGTCGGTGGCAGCTGAAGTCCCCTCAGCTGCTTCTCCAGATTACATTTTGCTTCCCTCACCCAGAAACCAGGTGACCTGTGCCATGCTATTCCAGTTTTACAGATGAGGAAACCAGCCTGGTGGTCAGACACTGAAGTTTCAGCAAATGTACTCTCTCTGGCTCTCTGTCTCTGTCTGTCTCTGTCTCTGTCTCTCTCCTTGCTCCTGTGATCTCTGCTTTAGCCTCAGTCTTCAGCCAGCAATGGGTGAGCAGTGAGAAGCTCCAACATGGGCCGTGGGCTCCCTGGTCTCTGCCAGATCATGCAGCGCTCTGCCCATGCCACAGTAGCAGGTGTTATTTGAAAGGCAGCTCGATAGTCACAGCTGTCTGTGAAGAAGACAGCTACCGTGTTCTGGGTCTCCTGTGTGATGTGCCCATGGAAAGCTAGGAATGAGGCTCCTCTGGTGTTCAGGTGTTGACCGGAAGCATTAGCCGTGTGACTTGCCTCTCCGCAGGCTCACGCAGCTGTCCCCATTTCCTGTGCTTAGGTCTGGGCCATGCAGTACAGACTCTGTGCTGTGCGGTGACCTGGGTTTTATGTGTGAAAGTTCTAGCTCCAGCTGACAGGGCCACATACTTACAGAGGATGATGGCTTTGCTGGGAGAGCCCACTCTGTCCTGTGCCTCTTGAAGAACAGCACAGAGACCACATACATGGTGCACGTGTGCCCACAGCACCTGGTCTTCATATCCTCTGTTGTCTGTTTTGTGGTCTGGTGGGTGATTGGCTGGTCTAGTGTTGGTGAGAGCTGGGGGACACATCCCTCCTTGTTTGCGGTCAGGTGTTAGATAATGAAGCTTGATAATTTGAAATGTAGATTATCACTCTGCCTTCTGTTTCAACTAGTTATTGATTCTTAGGGATCTGATCTATGGTTTTGGGATTGATTTTTGTTAAATGAATACAATCATAGATGCAACCAGAAACTCACAGGTGCATCACGCAGCACCCACACTGTGTGGTTCCCTATTGTGCCTGACTCCTGCTGGGTGGACAACGGTGGCTCTGCAGAGGCTGACTAGCCTCTCTATTTCTTGGTCCAGGAGACCAGGAGGGTGGAATGTTCAGGAACCTTGGGGTGACCCTCAGGCCTCAGATCACTAGCTAACATGGCTGTTTCTGAGTTGCTGCCCTTTTGAGACAGGCTGATCTTAGGAGAAGGCTGGAGAGAGAATGTGTAGGAGACCATGTTTCTTCTTTATTTTTTTTTGAGACAGGGTTTTGCTAGGTAGCTCAGGCTAGCCCTCAGTTTCCCCACAGTCATGCACTACTATACCCTGCTCATAAACCATAAGTTAAAATGGTTCATAACTACATTACAGAAAGTTTAGAAAATGGATACATCAGGAAATTATTTTGGTTAATTTCACACAAACCATAGTCACCCAGGAAGAGGGCACCTTAACTGAAGCATTTCCTAGATCAAACTGACCTGTGGCCATGTCCACAGAGCAGTTTCTTGATTGCTATCTGATGTGGGAGGGCCTAGCCTACCGTGGGTGGTGCCATCCTTGGGCAGGTGGGCCTGGGCTGTATAGGAAAGGAAACTGAGCAAGCCAGAGGGAGCAAGCCAGGGAGCAGGTCCACCATGGTCCTGCTTCAGCTCCTGCCAGGTTCTTGCCACAGCTTTCCTCAATAAGGAGCTGTAACCTGAAAGCCAGATAAACCCTTTCCCCTCCAAGTTGGTCTTAGTCAGTGTTTTATCACAATGATAGAAACCAAACTAATACAGACCTTTGGCAAAGTCATCAGATTGAACTTGACCAGCTGATCATGAGAGGTCAGCATGGCTGGTCCTGGACTCCATGGAGGGAGAGGAACATGGTAAACATGATGGAGGTCACTTCTGAGATGAGCTGACAAATCTCTAGCTGTCCTTCCAGCCCTGAGGGAAGCCAACTACCAGGCATGGGCTGTTGGAGAAAGGTCCATGGGAACCTGCCTGGGGCCAACACCCTGCAGGGCTGAGGCTGGTGGCACTGGCTTGGGACAGGCCCTTCCCCACTGAGCCCTGAGATGATGCTAACAACTAGAGGCCCTCATGATCTGTTCCTGATCTCTGGCCCACCATGACTGATAGATAAAAAGGATGGCTTTAAGTTGCTTAATTTGGAAAAGCTTGTTATACAGCAAAGGATAACCAATAGAACCAGGGTTGACCTTAAAGGGAACCCAAGCCATTTCAGTTAGAGTCACTTATTAGAGGAGTCTCCCGAGAAGAGCTTCATCTCAGCTGAGTAAGGCTCCCGCACAATGGAGATGAGAGTCCTGACCCCACAGAGGACATTACTGCAGGGTCACCGCCTCCACCTAGGCCACACTTCCCCAGCTGCATCCGTGTCTGCCTACTCATAAAGCCTCCACACAGCATAGGCCCCACCCCTTCAGGTGTGGAGTTCAGTTGGCCTTATCCATCCCCATCACAAACGGCCTTCCCTGGCAGGCTGTTACCACTAGATCACAACTCTACTCCCAATAATGCCCTCTGCCTCTGTAGTAACCAGCCCTGTATCCCTTCATCTGGGTCCTCAGAGGTCCCCCTCCTTCTTCATGGTCTATGCAGAAGATACAGTTGATGGAGAGAGAGTGGTGGCCGTTGGGATCTCGGCTGAGATGGTATTGCCAATCTTTGCACTCCCGTCTGAAACTGCCACCACTGGACATGTGTCATGCACACTCAAACTTTTGTAAAGCCACACATACCTCCTCAGAAGCCACTGTCTGCCTGGACACGTTTCTAAAGCAATTTACTGCTATAAATTTCAGTTCCAGCCATGACAGTGTCATGCGATTGATAATTCTCTCTGTGGGACTTACAGGTCCATACACTAAAGAACGTAACGTCATTACCCACAGGTGTGTGATTTTCTTACCTTTTATATGGACATAACATGGGTCATAGTCACAATTTAATAACAATCTGAGCAGGGTTCAATAAAAGTTGCCATTATTAGAAGCTGGAAATGCTCTTTCATTTATGTCTCTGCCAGAGCTTGGCAACCACACAGGGTTTAGATGGAGATTAATTGCCACCTGGAACTGACACCCTTCCAGCATGATTCGTCAAGAAGCCACCTGGGGCTCCATGCTAAGTTCTGGCTTTACACAGCGGAGGAGGGGCCCTGGGCTTCCATTCTCTGTGATGGGGGTGCTGGGGATGCTGGTTCAGAAGGCACACTGGGGCAGCCACATCACAGATGACGATGGTCCTGGACCCGTGCAGAAATTCCTAATGGCCACATGGTCTGAAATGACCCACCTAATTCTATTTCTAAGAAAATTACCAGGACGATTTTGACCTCTGAGAACTCTTTCAGGCCTCCTTTCTACAAGCACCCAAGAGCATGTGGGCCCGATGGAAGGCAGACCAAGGGATTATGAATCATCCTTGTGCTCATTTATAACCCAATCTCCTGGAGATCCAGAGGTTAAAGGACACAAAGGCCAGGGCATTACTGGCCAGCTCCCTGAGAGCTGGCAGGCACCTCTACTTCCTGACGTGTCTTCCTTCACGTTATCTGTGGTGAGGAAGCCCCCAGCCCAGCAGACAAAACCGAGAAATAACACACCTGCTGCAAGGCCTGAGATGCCCCCAACTTCTTAGATGCAGGTTCTGAGTGGCAGAGGCTGCAGAAGCCCTGGAGGACAGCGGGGTCCATGTGCAGCTGGCCGGGATACACGATTAAGGTTTGACATTCTGGGAAGCTGGAGTCACAGGATGAACAATGGAAACTCAGAGGGAAAAGTCAACATAAAACAAGGTCTGGCTGGGCCCTCGACCTGGGGCAGAGGGAGTCTTTAGAAAGAAACAAGGGTTTTTAAGTAGGAGCTTGCCTTGCAGCTTACCAGTGGAGTACAAACTGGATGCTGGAGAAAAAGGACAGTGTGCAAGCTGTGGGTGCCAGAGAGGCAGAGGAGCGTGAGCCCTTCATCACAGAGGCTCAGGCAGTTCTCCTGTGGGGACACACATGTTCCTACTACTCAGAAGGTGCTTGGTCCAGATGTGAGGACTGAGGGGACAAGCACAGCTTCCTAACTGCTGAGGAGTCAGTGGCCAGGCCACCACAGGACACTCTGGTGGGCTCATTAGAAAATGTATAAAACAGTGTGTGGTGATGCACACCTAGAATCTAGCACTCAGGAGGCTGAAGCATAAGATGGAGCGTTCTAGGCCAGCCTGGGCTATGTAGTGAGGCCCTGTACAAAAGGTTAAAAAATCAAAAAA
>NW_008328329.1:93077-179361 GCF_000622305.1 Nannospalax galili
GCACTGGCAGGGAGATGGCTGATGTTAGAAACAAGCTCGGCTCCAGGTGTGCGCAGAAGGCACGGGGCAAGGGTAAAGGACCAGATGTCAGCAACGGGCAGAGTGCAGCCTTCGGCCAAAGGACGTAGGAACCAGCTCTGGAGTGACCTCACTCAGTATCCACTTGGGGCTCTGGCTGCAGACACTCGGAAGTGTCCCTACAATGAGCTGACATTTCAGCACGTTCCATTACCCCTTCCCATTCTTTCTGTGCAGCTTCTGGGAAGTCAGAGTAAACATGGTCCCACTGCTTATCCTGTAGGCTCTGTGGAGCCAGCACAGTGAGGGGAATGGACTTTTCATAGCAAGTGCAAGCGTGACCAGCACAGACTTATAAGGCTCACTCAGGAGTCCACAGGGAAGGGCTGGTACATTTACCCACTTCCTGGGCCTCTGCTGTGGCCTGTGGGGGTTCTCATTTGCCCTGGCCAGCCCTGACTGGCCAGCCCTCAGGCTGATCTCCCCAAAAGAAGAGGGATTGGGAGCGATATGGGGATAAGGGATAGGAGGGACTCTCGGGAGAGGTCAGTGCGGTTGTAAGACTGGACACAGAGCCACCTGCAACATCTGAGCCCATCAGTGTGGAAGAGGCATGTCCTGGCCACCCAGGGTCAGTTCGGTTGTCAGGCTTCTTGCTAGAGACAGGTAAGGCCTACGTGAGCCCACAGCAGTACTGAGTGGACCGGCCGTCCATCCAGTATGTTACGTTCTCAGGAGCAGCTGCTGCTGCTGGGCCTCATCCCTGCAAACCCTCAGCTGAGACCATGTTCATTTTGTAGTCATGGCACCAAGGCCGTTCTTTAACTTTTGTTTTCCCAGAACTGGGCTTTGGGCATGACAGGCAAGCTCTGCCACAGAGCTGTACCCACAGTCCTCTTTTTACATTTGAAACAGCTGAAGACTGAAACACACCCAAGGGCACCCATGTGTGGCAGGTTGGTGGGTGCACAGGCTCAGGCCTGGCCCCGGGTCCCTGGTGACTTCCCAGAACCGAATGTCTGATCACAGAGAGGCCTGAATACGTCTTGTCCCCACACAGATTGCATTTCTTAGGAGACAGGACCTTCCGAGGTGGCAGATGTAACCTTGTGAAAGTGTTTGGGGGAGGACATGCTCCCTGCCCCATCGGGACACAGAGAAGGTGCCCCCTATGGGCAACAGTCCTTAGCAGGTAAAGAATTAGCCCACACGCTGATCTCGGACTTCTGGCTCTGGAAATACAGGGAACCAACTCCTGTTGGTTGAAGTCCTTTAGCTGAGGTGTTCATAGCATCCCCCAAAAACCAAGACAAGTAAGACTTTCACAGGACTATACATTCAGAGTAGTGTGGGATATGTGTGCAGGAGGGAGGGGGGATATGTGTGCAGGAGGGAGGGGTGTGCAGCCATGAACTGAGCGTGTGTGCATGTGTATGCGTGTGTGTGTGTGCACGTGATGTGTGCAGGAGGGAAAGGTATGTGGCTGAGCACTGAGAGCGTGATGTGTTCGAAAGGGGGAGGTGTGCTGAATGTGTGTGACATGTGCAGGAGGGAGATGTGTACAGCTGTGCAGCTGTGCAGAGTATGTGTGAGACATGTCTGCAGGAGGGTGGGCATGTAGCCCTGCAGTGAATGTATGAGAAAGTGTATGGTATATTGATATGTGTGGTGTGTGGTATGTATTGTATGTGTTGTGTATGTTATGTGTAGTATATGTGTGTTGTATATGGTGTGTGTTGTCTGTATGTGTGGTATATATGCTATGTAAAGTGTATGGTACATATGTTGTGTGTATACCATATGTAATATGTGTGCCCCCAGAATCTTCAGGGCTAACCCTCCCCCACCCCAGCAATATCCATGGCTGGCCAAGTTGGTTGCAGGAGGCCATGTACAGCCTCCACTGCGGAGCCCCTAGGTACTGCCAGGAGGAACGTGAGCCTGGGCTTGCTCAAATCTTCAGATTCTTGTTTCTTTAAGGAAGTTAGATGCCTAGATTATTTATGAAACATTTTTCAATGCCAAGAATTCTCTATGCAGTTGTGTGTCCTCAAAATGGCATGTCAGAGCCCTAGCCACCTGGCAGGGCCGAGGCCCTGATCCACAGCCTCTGTCCATGCAAGAGAATTTCAGGCAGAGAGACACACAGAGGTGGCAATGGAAAAGCACCAGGGAGCAGGTGGCACAAAGCATGACCTGGAGTCACACAGCCATGGCCAAAGGACACTGAGGAGGCGGGCCCGCCCTCCCACAGAGCCCCAGAAGGAGCATAGCCTTGAGAACCTCCACCTCAGAATCTGTGGACCAGGCTGCTTGGTGTGCAGTGGCTTCCCAGCAGCCACAGAGACTCACATACCACCCAACACACATGCCCGTGGGCTTGTCCTCCAGGCTCTGCGTAGCCCTGTGTATCTGTGTATTGGTATCAGTGTATTAGTGCACTGAGCTGAACCCAGCAGGGACCATTCTCAGCCACGGGGCATTCTCTTCCCCCACTGTCAGTGTAAGGCGACTTCTGTTGACGTCACGTCCCCTCTTCCTAATTTTCTAACGGAGATTTATCTAGTAGTGTATTATTCTACTTCTCAATCTTTTCTTTTGGCAATTTTGCAAAACAAACAAACCCAGAAAACCTCCATAAATTCTTTAAAGTTGGCTGACATTCATGAGGTCAACGGCAGTTCCTGGAGCGTCCAGGAGACAGCATCAAAAAACAGAGGTGGGACCTCTCCTTATCCACATGGTTGCATGTCCTGGCATTTTACCAGCTGAACAAGGACACCGGTTTGTAGCTCCCAAAATCTGCCTTCCACCCCATGCAAACGTTTACCAAGTGCTGTATCCTGACACCGTTCCCTGCTCGCCAATCTCGGGGATGCCCCTGTCAGCAGCCGTGTGATCTAGTTACGCTGCGAGTTTTGAAATGCAATTTACCTGGGCTGGCACTTCAGCCACAGAATACAGCCAAGGGCCCACTTAGCAGCTCTCGCTGACTGTGACAGCCGCGTGCACCCGCTCTGCACAGGGACTGCTGCTCTGCTCAAGGGGCAGAAACAACAGAGCGGCCACTGTGTTCTGATTGCTGCGGATATGCCTTATCTGCCCACATGACCTGCTTGTAGTTTCTCCTTAAAGAGAAGAATTAGTCAGATAAATGACGGGACACTGCGTCTGGTGTGCAGCTGTGAGGAGCCGCCAGGCATTCTCCATGGCTCATCCTCGGCAACTGCAATGGGATAAGTGTTTCTAGGTGAACTCAGCTTGCCTGGCACCTTCAATTCTTTAGAGTTATTTCAATAATCATAAGGTAATGCTATGAAAAATGAAAGCACTTGGGCTCTTTTTCAACTTGTGGTCATCACCGAATGTGGCCGGTACTATGCATGGTACCGTTCTTTTTTTTTTTGCACTACCATGCACTCTGTTAGGCCTTTATCCTTTGATCAACTACTGGCTCCAGGGTGGCTGGGTTTCCTTGCCAATACAGTACAGTGGTCCTGCATTGCCCCATAGGGATGGGCACGTGACTGCCAGAGTTTTCAGAAACTCTGTGTGCTCAGTGAAGGGCCCCTTCCAAGGCAGGGCAACAGCCTCAAGGGAGGCTTCAATACTGAGAAAAACAGAAAAAGCTTAGAAAATGAGATATATAATTGCGTTGAACAAAATGTTCCAACTTTTTTCTTCCTTAGAAAGCCAATGTCTTATAGGCTCATAAAGCCCAGCTCTTGCCAGATGAGTGGACTCATGAACTGAGACTGGGAGGATGCTCTGTGGCTACTTATCAGCAGGTGGCATGGCACGTCTTGCTTAGAAACACTCCTCACGAGGGAGTAGAGGGAAGAGTAACTAACACTAATGGCCTTTTGAAAAAGCCATATGGAAACCTACTACTGTAGAAGCTGCTTAAAATATACACACATATAAAGAGCGTTACCCTGTAATGGGGGGGACAATACCCCTACTAGACACCACAGGTTAGCAAAAATCCAGTGCCAGGGACGGGTTATGCCTCTCGGACTTGCTTAAATAACACAGAGACTCACAACTTGTCAAGGTACAGAGAACAAGAGACTGTGGAGTTCTCAGCCCTACATGGGACACCTGTATCACAATTCCCTCCTCCCAAAGCCCAGAGGTCATTGTGGAAGAGGGACTGGAGAGAGTGGTGGAGAGAGCCAGAGGTGGTGGAGGACTATAAGGGAACAGTGCTTTCTGGACCAATGGGGCAGTTGCACATATGAACTCATTCTCACAGTGGTTGTGAACGCATGCACAAGACCTGCACGAGCTCAAGCCACAACAAAATCTCAGGATAGAGGGAGGAGTTCATGAAGTTCTACTCTTAGCTGAGGCACTGCTGGCAACTGATAACTCCTGGGAGAGGGGGAGGCAGCTTTCTTTAAGGGTCTGACGTTTGTAGCTTGATCACACTCCAGTGCATGACCACACATCTAAGTGTATATGGGCAGCACAAGCTGGACTCAATGGGGTTTTTAATAAAAAGAAGACATGGGGCTAGAGAGATGGCTCAATGGTTAAGACCAGTGGCTGTGCTTGCAGAGTACCCCGGAGCAATTCCCAGCACCCACACGGCACCTAATGAGTGTCCTAATTCTAGTTCCAGGGGATCTGTTGCCTTCTTCTAACCTCCACAGGACTGCACGACACAGGTGCACTTATATATGTCCCAGCATCACATTCATACACGTAAAATAAAAATAATAAATAAAACATTTTTAATAAATAGGACATGAAGTTGAGTGGCAGAGACAGGGTGGACTGGGAGAAATTGGGGGAGAGGAATGAATATGATCAAGACACATTGTATGAAATTCTCAGAGAATTAATGAAAATATCACTGGGGCTAGAGACATGGCTCAGCAGTTAAGAGCGCTGGCTGCTCTTGCAGAGGACCCAGGGTCAATTTCCCAGCACCCACAGGGTGGCCGAAAACCATTTGTAACTCTAGTTCCAAGGGAATCCGACATCCTCTTCTGCCCTCCGTGGGCATTGCATGACATGGGTGCACTTACATACATTCAGGCAATACACCATACACGGGAAATTAAAAAAAAAAAACCACAAAATATTTTTAAAAAATAAAAGTATTACTTAAGAAAAGAAAGCAGCCCCTGACTTCCGCTTCCCTCCATCTGGATCTAGGTTCTCCTGTTGTCTTCACTGAGCTGGTGTATTTTTGCTCCATTAAAGTGACATTTCTGGGGACATTCTGTCCCACACGCCAGCAGAGGTTATAAAGGGGAAGCTCAAGGGGCCAAGCTGAGGCCCGAGAGGGGGGTTTGCAGAACGGGTGGTGTGTAGCTCCTGAGATGAGAATAGTTCTCTTAGAAACACCAGCAGATCACCAAGCTGAGATGCTAGGACATGGGGCACTGGTTTTCCTCCTGCAGTGACAGAGAAAGAGGAGGCGGGAAGAAGGCCAGGGTAAAGACAGCTGCACAGAGGGAGCTGCTGTGGACCCGGCTGGGTGTCAGGGCATCTTCTCCTCAGATGTCTTACACACTGCCAATTGAGGTATGACCCTCTGGCTAAGGTGGCAGTGTTACCCTGGGGTGCAAAGCTGTATCTCAGTCATCCCAGTGGATGTCACTGTGGAAGCCACTGGCCCATCACACCAGAGAGTTGACAGATGACTGTGTGAATTGGCCTGAACCAAGGTGGCCAACAGGTGACCCCTGTCGTTCATGTCCAGCAGCTCAGGCCTGTGCCCTCACCTTAGGGAGCCCGCACCTATGCAGCAGCTCTTTTGAGGCAGAAGAAGTAGGCAGCTCACAGTTAGGTATAGCGAGTTGTAGTCTGAAGGAACCTGCTGTAGGGGTTCCAGAAGGCAGAGCTCTAAGGGGCAGTTGTAGGGGACAGCAGGTAGCCTACTTCAAGGGCCATTGGGGTAAACTGATCCAACACTAATGAGTCCTAACATAGAGGGAATGTGGGAGAGCAGGGTGCTGCTTGGGGCCAACCCTCTGCAAGGAGCCTGTAGGCAACATCAGGGTGCCTCGGGCTCCAGAAGGAAAACTCATGCCCTGATCCTCCTTTTGACAAATCACAGTGGCAGAAAAGACACGAGGGTCCATGGGCACCTCTGTAACAGCCCCTGTGCCGACGAACAGTGATCATTCATGGTATCCTGGCTTCAAGACCAGTGTAACATGCATGCTGCATTGACTGGCTGCTCCATGAATCACTTATTCGGTCCTGAGCATCCTAAGGGCATGCAGTGGGCCAACAGCAGGTGGTGACGGCTGGCAGAGTGACAGTGGGTGCGTGCTGAGTGCTGGTTCCATGATGGGTGCCACCCTAATGCTAGTGCCCCGAAGTCATTGCCACAAACACCACTAAGAGTCCTGCTGAGTCCTTGGGCTCAGAGAGTCAGCTAACTATTCAAGGTCATTTGTGTAGTGAATATCTCAGGTAGGCTTGAACTTGGCATCTCCCCCATAGTCCTTACTGCTTATCTGCCTAGGAAGAAGGCTCTACTGCAGCCTCCACAGGGCCACAAGCTCTCTCATAAGGGTCTCTCTCTGGGGTCCCTTCATGAAGACACACCACTGTGTTTCAAACCACGCTGGTTCTCAGTGGGCCTGATTCATCCTGCAGCTACATCTCTGAGTACTCCTTGCCAGTAGACACAAGCCTGGGGCGGCTGGAGCTCAGCAGCAACACCTACTGCTGGCCACCTGCCTGTGTCTCACTCGTTGTAGCATCTGCTGCAAAATTTTCAAGAGCAAAGTGCAGACGCTCACCTCCACCAAGGCTGCGGGGTCCTGACAGCAGAGGAACGTTAATTGCTTCCAGCACTGTGTCAGTTTGAGATGTTAACATGGAGCCGTTTGTCAACTTCCCTCTAAGCAACCATGTTTCCATGCTGGTGAGCCACCGGGCCCTGGGCTGTCTTCCCCAGAAAACCACGTCGCATCTCTGGGAGGGGAATGCTTTGTCCTTGATTTTTCTGTGGGTGGCCTTGCCATGGTGATGTCTCTTTTTTTAACCTGCTATAAATTCCTTTTGTAATCTCTCCTAAGCTGTCATATGGAGGGAGGGGGCTACAGAGAATAAATAAATCTGCAATAAGTGTGAGATTTGGGAAAGATGATAACATCAGAGTAATTTGAATGAACTTGGCAAATGAATTTAGAGCTCTTGAACTATCAGCTAATTCGACAAACAATGGCTTATAGAAGGACAGGCTATTTTTACAGCAATTCATTTTCTCTGCTTTCACGTCAGTTCAGTCAAGGGCTTAGTTAGGAAGGCACCTGCAAGCCAGATGGTCCTAGGATGCTGAGGGCAGTCGGCCCAGACCACACTGGAAGCTAGGTGGTCATTCTAAGGTGGCTTCAGTGGGTGCCTAGGGACAATGCCTATTTCTCCCTGTGGCCCCTGGGCCTGACTTGGGGATGTGGCTGTTGTGCTCTGAGAACCATGAATACTCTGCCCATTTTTTTTAATCCCCCAGGGGCTCCAGTTAGTCACTGTAATACATACAGTTCTCCAGAATCCTCAGACTCCCAAGTCTACTTTAGGGACTGAGTAGCTTCTCTCCTCCGCCGAACAGAGCTGAGGCTGTGGAGTCCATGCTGGGAGCCTATGTGTCTGTCCAGTTTTTAGTGGCCTCCACCCAAACTAGCAGCACAGCTGCAGGCACTGTGCAGTCACCACGCTCTGGACACATGCCCACGCATGCCTCTTTTTTGGCTGCTGCCCACCTGCCTCTGGCCAGTCCCAGGCCTGTTCAGCTCTGCAGCAGAACCAAAAACTACAGGTTCATTTTGATGAGTCTGCTTCAGGAGAGCTGGACACGCCTTAAGTCCCCTTAACGTTCACCTCAGGCACTGTGCACTTTGCAGCTCAGGTGGCTATAGAACCTCTTGGAACTTTCTTGCCCCACTGCTAGAGTAGGTGATGATAAAGCTGGCAGGCTACTTAAGCCAGGCTTCCTGCAGCTTTGTGCACCCCTGCCAATGCTGAAAGGAACTGTGGAGAGTTCCCCTGCAGGGTCCTGGAAGCCTCTCTCTTATCACATGGGTGTAAGGGCAATGCCACAGCCTTTCTGCATGCACCCCAAAGAGAGTCACCTCTGCCTCCACCCTCTGTCCTTCTCCATGCTGGAGGTGGGCACATGGCTTGGCTAGCTGATCACCTCTACAAGTCTTGCCTGGGTTGGGCCGTCCTCCTTCAGCAATGTGCGGGAGCTTTGCCCCTGTAGTCTGGCCTGCTTCAGCAGCATGGTGGCTGGGGGAGACCATCAGCGCAGCTAGCAGAGCCGTCAAAGGAGGATGCGCGGGAGTAAGCGGTGCCGGAGAGAAGAGGCGTGGCTCAGGACTGTGAGAGACGCCTGGAGGAGCTGAGACGTGCTTCCCCCCCACCGGTCTTCCTCGATGTCTTACCCTCCAGGAATGCTCATTTACTTCCTTCCTCAAAGGACTCATGACTGTACACTCTAGCTGGATGGAAGGTGCTTACAAAGAAGACCACACATTAAGCAGATAATTCATTAGTGTCTGACCACAAACATTTATTAGGTTCTCTGACAGCTACTGTGGGAGCCAAAAAGAGGACTAGGATACAGTTCCTGTTTACGAGGCTCTCATCACTGAGGGGGCAGCTGTCAACACAGAAGACTCCTATGGGTTGGACACGAGACAGGTGCTATAAAGGATGCGTATGATGTCTTGGGAAGTTAGAGGAAGGAACCCTAGTCTGGGCTGGGAGGGCCAGGTGCTTAGTTGTGTGGATGGCTTCCTACTGGTGACATGGCCTGCAGGTGGCACTGGCCAAGCAGGTGGGTCAGACCCTAAGTGCTGCTCATGGATACTGTTGAGCTGGGTTCACTTGGCTTCACAGTGAGAGCACCTGGCAGCTCCTGTCTTGCCATCTCCTCTCACAGTGGACAGCACCCCTTGGGTGGGGTTGTGGTTTGGACTGTGATCCCTCAAAAGGCATGCAGGAATCTAATTCTCGAACCTAAGAGTGTAGCCGTGGTCCGTGGCCTTTGCAGGCTCGTTCAGTTAGGGGATACCATTCTGCAGATGGTGGCGTGACCTAAAGATACCTGGGGTTCTGTCAGAAGGCAGCATGTGAAGACACATGGGCTCTGTCATGGCGCATGGGACAATGAAGCAGAGGTTGGAGTGATGCATCTTCAACCTAAGGGACACGGGGATGACTCTCCCAGAAGCTGGGAGAGGCAGGAAGGGACTGCCACAGGTCTGGGCCCACGTTCTGTTTGAGATTAAAAAAAGTGTTCTGTGGCTTTAAGCTTTAGGGAACTTTGTTGCAGCCTCCACAGGAGGGGTAGGAAGGAAGCTGGTCTCCAGGATATGCCTACCTGCTGAGTAATTTTATGATGCAAAGATTTGAAGTCAGTTGAAAATCCACAGTAAGAGACACATTCTAGAAAGAGAGAGGAAAAGAAAGAGAGAGAGAAAGGCCTGACAAGGGGCAGATAAGGCACAGGGACTATTGTGTCTGATGTTTTCTTACACCATTGACACAGCTTTACCCAATGAAGTCAGTCAAGATCAACAGTTTCCTGGAAAAAGCAGCTTGTCCCTCAACTGACTTTTAAAATGGGAGTGTATCCAGGAGGGATGCCAGTTATCTCCCTGCTCAGGACAGTCCTGGACTTTCTGGACCGTGTCCCTCCGGCTTAATCTTGTCCTGACTGTCCAGGATGAGGCACAGGCCAGGACAAGGGCCCAGAGACAGAGGAAGCCCAGCAGCTGGACTTGGCTCTGGCCGCAGCTCCCTCTGATGCCCTCTGTTGCCCCCCATCTCCTAACAAAATAGTGAGGGTTTGTCGGCTACCGTTCCCTGTCCTGTCCCACCCTATACACTCTCTCTCCAGGAGAGAGGGTCCTGACTCAACTCTGAGTGCAGCTGTGTTTTTCAGGGTCCACGTGAGTGGGTCGCTCTCACAGTTCTGTTCTAACTTCTTAACTTCTAGGCCTGTGGTCAGAAATCTATAGGGCATCTATAGGAAATATTCATGGTTCTCCTCAAGGGTACAATTAGAGCCTTAGGCTTGGGCAATCACATGACTTGCTTTGGAAGCTGAATTGGGCATGGTATTTCTGGCTTCTCTAGGAGCCAGAATGGGAGGGGTTGGGAAGGTGGTCCCCGTCCCCTCCCCCCCCACCTACAACACCAACCTTGCTTTAGGTGGAGGCAGGGCCTGGAGGCAGGATAAGGGATGGAAGCTGACCCAAGTATCTACCCTTGTCTGTTGGACTTTATCTGTGACCTGTGGCCTCTCAATATAGCAGCAACTACCGACTCCTGACAGATTCAAAAATACTCTTCTGCAGTAACAGGCAGGCTTTCTGACAAACCTTTGTCCTCCATGCAGGCCAGAGGTTGTTGGGCGGCAGAGTCTCCAGGAGGCTCAGCTGGCCATTCACTTGTGATGGATACCATGCCCCTCTTCTCCTGACATACCCCCACAGCTGTCTCTGAGAGGCCTGCCTGTGCCTCTGATGAGAACAGAAGGCAAAAATTGGTTAAGTAGTGTTCTAGTTTGTTTCTCTATTGTTATAACAAAATACTCTGACCAATACCAACTTGGAGAGGAAAGGGTTTATTTAGCTTACATCTCCTGGGTCACAGTTCATTAGTGAAGGGGCCCGAGGTAGGAACTCAGGGCAGAAACCTGGAGGCAGGAGCTGAGTATAGACCATGGAGGAGCACTGCTCACTGGCTTGCTCCCCTGGCCCCTGCTCAGCCTGCTTTCTCATATAACATAGGCCCACCTACCCAAGGTGAACTGGGTCCTCCCACCTCACTCAACAGTCAAGAAACTACCCCACAGACATGGCCAAAGGCCAGTCCAATGGAGGAAATTCCCCAACTGAGGCTCCCTCTACCCAGGTGTGTCAATTTGGCACTAAAGCTGTCCAGCACAGGTGGTTGAGGGTAAAAAGACACCCAAGAAAAGTGACCAGTTTCTTTCTAGACTAAAAGCTGCAAACACCCTTCACTTGTCCTTGCTGGAGGCCAGAGGTACCAGAAGTACCTAACCTAAGGGTGTCTCTGGTTCTGCTATTGCCAGAGACTGGGGGTGACAGAAAAGGGTCTTTTAGACCTTATTTCTTTTCCCTAAAGGGGAACCTGTTCTTGGAAACCAGGAGGGACCCTGGACAGCTGGAATGGGAACTGGACTGACCAGCTCGTCTCCTCCTTCCTCTCTAACCACTGATGCTATTAACTCCAGGCTGTGAGGTTCAATGGAATTGCACTCCCAGGGACTCTCCTGCTGTACAAGTCTGCCTTTTCTCTCTCCTAAGCTCCCTATAATAAAATACTTCTTTCAAAAACTTTCCCTCTGTGGCCTGTGGAGTCTATGCTTTGAATTCTTGAGACCAGAACCTGAAAGCCTCTGGCTTGAGGTGGCTTTGGTGGCTGCTGAATTTCCAGGATCCAAGCCTCTAAGGCTAACAGAACTGAGGAAGGCTCTCAAACACAGCTAGATATTCCTGTATTACTGCCACTTGGGGATTTCCCATGTAGCATTGCAAGCCCAGAGACCCCCAGGGAGGAGTGTCCTGAGGAGTGGGCCCTCCGCCCCAAACTGCCTGTGAGTCCTTTTTGCCCCGCCTCAGGCTACCTGTCCTTAGTGCTGGTGCCTCCCTACCAGGCCATGCCCAGTTCCAGGGGCCCCTCCCACTCCGAACCAGCCGCAGCGGAGCTCTCTGATGCTTGACAAATGCTAAGCTAGGTTTTCATGCTCAGAGATCCACTGCAAAGCGCCTGGCCGCTCACTAGCATTTGACAGGGAGGAAGAAGTCACGGCACTGTGGTAATTCACGTTCACTTAGCTAAAATGATGCTCACTTCAAATGTCGTGCTCTGCACAAAACACTTGGGGGTGGATGTTTCCAAACTGGCTTTTAGTTTCTGAAGAATTTAGATGGTTGGACTGGGAAACATGTTTATTAGCAAAGCTTGCTTACAAATAGCAGCCTGAAACTTTTCATTTTAGCTTGTCATTTATAGACAAAGCATAGCAGCTAAAACATAAACTTTTAAATTGAAGGGTGAGAATATTAAATGACAGCTCACTAAAGCATCTTTTGTCTATTAGCGGAGATGTAGCACCTAGTTAAATTTCCATTTCCATTTTCATAGTATTCCATTCCCAAACTAAATATGAAACATTATTGTTGCATTTACTTTTCATGAATCACATCTTTTCTTACATAATTAACCTATAGTAAATTTAAAAAGCATATATCACACATTAAACTGAACAGCATCAATATTTGACTTTATATATTATCAATATTTTAAAGATCATGTTGAATGAATTTTACAATTTTAAAAGCTACTAATCTGAAATTCACTTAAATTTCACTTAAAATGATCATTTCCTCCGTATACTATAAAAAAAAACAAACTATTAAAAAGAAATCCATGGGTAAAGGCGTCTCTTCAGTAACTGGTGCTGGGGAAACCAGCTCCTTACTCAGAAGAATGAATTTGGGCCCTTGTCTAACACCACACACAAGAGCTAACTCAAAATAGAGCCACAGTTGAGTTCAAGAGATAAAACTATTGACCCTGGAAGAAAGCACAGAGGGAAGTCTTCCCAGCAACAGATCTGACAACGATTTCTTGGATATAATTTTAAAAACACAGGCAACAAGAGAAAAACTAGGTAAGTTTGGTTTCATCAAACTTGAAAAATGTTCATGCACAGAAGGACATTATCAAGCGATTAATTATTGACCACAGTATATTGGGAGCCCTTCAAGTTCCACATACACACAGTCTAGTTCAAAGCGGGCAAAGGGCTTGAAGGAACATTTCTCCAGAAAGCACAAATGGCAAACAGGTATGAGAAGATGCTCGGCACCTCTGATGAGGGAAGCACAAGTGAGACTGAGGCGGCGAGCCGCTCTCACTAATCAGGGTGGAGACTGTAAAGAGGAGCGTGTACGTAGTAAGTGCTGACAAAGGGGTGAATTTGGAGCTTTGGGTGCTGCTGTGGAAACGCAAATGGACAGCTAGCGTGGGAACCACGTGATGGGCCCTCAGGTCAGCACAGAGCCAGGTGACTCAGTGGAGCCTCTCCTGGAGCTGAAAACAGGAACCCTAAGAAGACATGTCTGCACACCCATGTTTATACCAGCATGATTCCAAAGCCCAGCCAAAGTGGGAGGCAATGCATGGATGAGCAAGATATGGTTCCTTCCCTTAAGGAAGGAAATTCTGTCAATTTCCACAACACCATGAGCGTTTTATGCTCAGTGAAATGGAGGAGTCACTAAGGGATAGGTATTGTACAAGCCTACTTTCACAAAGTACCAGAGGCTATCAGGTTCATAAACTAAGAGGAATAGTGAGCACTGGGGCTAGGAAGGGGCCTAGGGAGTCAGGGTTGAGTGGGGACAGAGTTTCAGTTTGGGAGAATGATACAGTTCTACAGATGGATGGTAAAGATGGCTGTCCAACATTGTATACTTGATGTGGCTGAACTGTGCACTTTACAATGGCTGATGTAAGTTTTATTTTGCAAAGTTCATTCTAATTAAGTTGAGGAAAACCCATAGGGACTTCTTGTGACTGTGGATTATTGAGAAAAGGGCTGGAGAGACTGACTCCACAGCATAACAGAACTGGGAAGTGTTGTGCCATGATGGGTTAGCAGATTAGCCCTATGGCGCTCCAAACACATGCACCTTCCAGGGTCAGGGCCTAGGACAGGGAAATGCTCATGCTCCCCAGGATGGGCAGCACATGGCGACTTTCGGTTCACTAGACAAAACAGCTTTAAAGTTCAAGGCTCATTCAAACTGGATTTTAGAAATACAAAATCTTGAACATTTGTACCCAACTAAGGGATTACTCTCTTATTCTCAGAAAAGCTTTTGGAGAGGTAGGGGAAAAGGTAGCTCAAATTTTAAATTGGGTCCTCCAAACCTGCTGTCTGTGGCTTTCCTCTGCCTATTATCAAAAGGCAAAATGTCTCAGACTATTGAAAAAGGATTTGCATAAATTGCTTTCACCTGCTTCTTATAGGCGGTTAATGAAACTGGAACAGAAAGGACGGGCTCTCCACTCAGGCCAGCCCACACACCCCAGAACAGACACCGTCACAGACCTACTGAGCTCAGGCTGGAGGCTTGTCCCCCAAGCCCCCCTCCCCCAGAGTCTTCTCTCCAACCTGGGATGCAGGTGGGAGAGGCAGGCGACGAAGCGCTCCTGCATAACTGCTGCTTTTGGCCTTGTGAATTCAGGTGATGACATTGGGACACAAGAGCAAACAGGAAGGACCCAGGAAACACCCCAAGTCAGTAATGACCTGACATACTAAGCTTTTTTGGACAGAGGCTCTGTTGTACAAGATACAGACTATTGTATGAGCTTTCTCCTAGGCCGCCTCATAGTTGAAGAAGGGATTAGAGGAGGGCTGGCTCTTCTCTCCAGCCTGGAGGCTCAGTTGGATTTCTCAGCTGTGTGGACCCCAGGCCTGAGGGGCTGAGCCCACTGAGAACTCAGCCTTGAACTCATTCCTATTTTTCTAAGGTGACTTCTCTCTGAGGAAGCTGCTGCTGTGGCACAGAGGGACCTTGAGGCCCTCAGAACTTCCTCCAGACAGGCTGGGATCTGGAGGCTCTGCCTCTGTTGGCTTTCCTCCTGGCCCTTGGGGGGTGGAGGGTAGGAAGGACACAGGGTGAGGACCCCAAGGCACCACACTCATGAGGGCCATGGGAAAGCATCGCCACTCCAAGGCAGAAGCTGGTACGCAGCCAGTGGCAATGGTCACAACGCCAGGGTCACTGCCCTCTGGGGGCCAAAGTGGGGGCAGCTAAAGTGCAGGGGGAGATGGTGTGACATTTAATCGTGCGCCAACTTGACTGAGCCATTAAACTTGATGGCCGTCCTCTCCTTTCCTGGGGATCCTGGGCAGCCAAGTATGAATTGTGGGATGGCGGCATTAGGGTTTGGGGATGAAGCTATTTCTGCTGTAGACACAGGGGAAGACCAAGGCCGTTTCTCCTTCACCTGCCAGTCCTCCTCCTATCTTGATCTGCCGCAGGAGCACTTCCTGGTAAGGGTGTGACTGTTAGCCTGTGCAGAAGTTAGGAGGCCCCTGTGCTCTCAGGGAAGTGCCTGCAGGACTCCTTTAACAGTGTGGCTGTGGTCACATGGCTGGCCTGCTTTGCCCTGTGGCTATCGCCCTTGGCACAGGGTCATTCCCTTGGCTGGGCCTTCCTATACCCTGAGCTGTGGCCCCTGATTCTACCCCATCCCACTAAGCCTAGCACCCCTATAAAGCACAAAGCTGCAGCCACCGGAGCCAGTCACAAGAACAGGTCTAGAGCCCAAGAAGTGGCCCTGGTCTGGCTCTTTACTCTTGCTCTCCAGGCCTGGCTCAACGTTTTTCCCACTTCTCCAAATTCTCCACAAATTCCAGCCCCCTCATCACAGCAGGTGTCGCCTTAATGGCTCCTCATCTAGCTCTTCTTAGTGAGGGGTCAGATCCTGTGTCCTGTGATGCTTTCTTGCCGCAGGACAGCCCTTCCCTGAATTTCTGCATCCCTTGGTTCTTACCCTGCACTGGGTTATGTGACAGGAAGAACAAAGCATGGATCTCAGCAGCAAACCTGTCTTATCCCTTCATTCCCTTAGAGCTGCTACCAAAGGCTGGGGCCTAAAGCCAACATCTCATGGCTCAGTGGTATGGCTACATGGTTCCTCCTGATGGTAATGTTCATTCAGTTACCCCTTCTTATCTGCAGAGGGTAGAGCAGACATGCTACAAGACACCTACGGGGTGCCTGAAGCCACAGAGTACTAAACCCAAGGGTCACTGTTTCCCTATTCATCTGCCCCTAGGATAATGTTCAGTCCCTAAATTAGGAACAGAGATTCACAACCAACCAATAAAATATGGTGATTATGAAGGCTGGAGAGATGGGTCCACACTTAAGGGCTCTTTTGCTCTTCCAGTGGACACAAGTTTGGTTCCCAGCACTGATGCCACATGATTCACATCCACCTGTAACTCAGCACCAGGGCCTCCGATGCCCTCCATTGGCTTCTGTGGGCACCCACATATATGTGGCACACACACAAATAAAATAGGATGATTATAATATACTGTCATAAAAATTTCTTAAAACTTACAAATTGTCTGTTTCTAGAATCCTCCATTTAGTATTTTTGGACTGCAGTGGACGGTGGGTAACTGAACCCTGGGCATGTGAGACAATGAACTGGGACAGCACTGAAGAGCACATCTGCTGCATGGCGCCTGGCATCTCTTCCCATAGTGCTCCATCTGTGCATGTGTTGCTTATCTGTTGCCGTGATAAAACACCATGGCCAAGGCAACTTGCAAGAGAGTTTGTTTGGGCTTACAGTTCCAGAGGGAGAGCGCCACACCGGCAGGGGAAACATGGTGGCTGCTGGTGGCCAGAACAGAAGGCTGAGAGCTCACATCTTCAACCACAGACACGACACGAGAGAGGGCAAAACTAGAAGTGTGTCAAGGCCATGAGCTCCCAAAGCCCACCCCCAGTGATGTATTTCCTCTGGCAAGGCCGTACCTCCTAAAGATTCCATGAGCCTCCCCACCAGCACCTCCACCTGACCATATGTTCAAATACATGAGCCTATGGGGGATACTTCTCATTCAAACCACTACAACCTGGACAGGCTGTGGGTCTTCCCTACGTTGGGCTCTTGCTGGACACATGGCAGGCCTGGCTCACTCCCGCGGCTGCTCAGATCCACCTTCGTTCTTTTACCATGCTTCCTTAATGTGTCAGTATCTGAAAGAATGGTATCTGGGCTTCCTCCTTTAGCATGAACCTCTAGTGCCTAGACAGTCTTGCTTTCTGTCACCTAATGCTCCATATGCCTCCCTTCATGAGGACTCAGGCTGCCTGAAGGACGGTTTCCTTCTTTTCTCGGTGAGCATTGGCCCAGAACACCTTCTCTTTGATTTATACTCTCGGGTGCCACATGTAATACTTATATATTGTCCTAGGACAACTGTCATTCTGACTACAGTTAATACTGTAACTCCCACCTCACCTCCTGGTCTCCAGCTCTCCCCATTCCAAGATGTTTCCTGAGGTTTGCCCCAAGATGGCAGGCCCACGTATTCATTCCTACATGCATCTCCACAGAGGTCTGTCCAGTGGAATTCCCTGTCCACATGTCCCATGCTCTGCCAAGCCTGCCATGAGCTTCCCAGGAAATTGAGGCCATTTTCTTCCTATCCTTTGAAGCCATACATAAAGCTCTGTTAGGCTATGACTGTCCTGTAGTAGCTCTGCCTGGGGACTGCAGGCCAAGCACATGGGTGCTCAGCCACAATTTGTGAGGAATGACGAAATCAATCACCAAGCTCTCCCTGGGGTCCCAGGACTCATTCCCCACTTCTGCGTCTCGTATATTCTCCAACCACATCCATAGCCCTACAGTGGTGCCTCATAAATGCTTATCTCTGGAAAGCTCAACCTGCCTCCTAGAACAAGAGCCACTCATGGCTTTGGTAGCAGACATACTTGTGTAAGCTTGGTAAGCATTTTGGTTTGTAAAAGACAAAAAGGGGGAGGCCAGCTTTCAACATCTCCCATCCCCAGAGATGTGCAAATATTTTAACAACATCTCAATGACTAACTGGTGATTCAGCCAAGATGCCAGAATAAATATAATTCTCTATTCTTAACTGTGCTCCCTTACAGGCTATACTTATTCCTGGAACAATGCTCTTTCCCCTGGCTTCAGAATGATAATGTTAGGTTGCTGAGCCGGCTGGAGCCCTAGCCCTGGAGAGTACCTCCAACCCCCTCTGCCTGGATGAAGGGTGAGTGCCAGCAGGTCAGCCAATCAGAGGCCACCCAAACCAGGACCTGACATTTGCCTAATAACCCCAATTTGTCCAAGTTCCAGCCTTTCATGGTGTCCCACTTCTGAGACTGTTCAGCAGCATCTGCTTTAGGCCGCTATGAAGGCACTGTCTCTCCAGAACAGCGGTGATCCCCACAATGCCATGGACAGCTCAGCCTTCAGAGCTCTACCACTATGACTCCTGGGCAATGCAGGGCCTGCCTCTACTAAGTGCTGAGCTGATCAGCCTGAGTGTGAGCCTTGCTTTGAAAAGGCTCCAGGGGCCACAACTTTCCTCTGGCCCTGCTCCTATGGCTCAGCATGGCCCATACTCACAGCTGGACTGGCTGTCTTCACCTGAGGTGGGCCAAGCAACCCGTGACTGACCTTGACTGGAAAACACATCACATTTTACTTTGGGACTAAACTGAGGCCATGTTGGTAAATATGATGGCCTGAACTGTGCCTGTGGACACAGCTGATGCTATGTGCTGGGTGTGCAAGGTCACTGGCACCAGTGGCCCAGCATGGGTCTGATTATCCCCGCAATCCACACCTTATCTGGGCTCACACACAATCTCAGGAGAGCTGGCTTTGAAAATAAAATTTCAAACCTCCCCCTTGGGCATGGTCAGGGTGCTGAAGACTAAGAGACACTTCAAAGAGAACAGCTAGAGCTAAAATATACGGAAGCCTATTTTAAAAAAGTGTGAGGTGTTGCATGACCTCAAAACACCTCCGGCTGCATCCTCAACTCAGGGGCCTGCATACTCTCCTGCCATTCTCACCAACTTTTTCACGGAGATGAGCATCAGTGTTGGAGAAGAATGAGCTCTGCTGCTCCTTGGCTGGCCCAGCAAGCAACAGCAGAGTGCCTAGCAGATCCCAGGGACCCAGGGTGGACATGGACAGTAGATCCCTGTGATCGAGGGTGGACATGGACAGTGGATCCCAGGGACCTATGGAAGGTTTGGAGAGTAGATCCCTGGAACTGAGGGCGGGCATAGACAGTGGATCCCAGGGACTGAAGGTAGATGTGGACAGAGGATCCAGGGACCCAGGGTGGGTGTAGACAGTGGATCCCAGGAACTGAAGGTAGATGTGGACAGAGGATCCAGGGACCCAGGGTGGGTGTAGACAGTGGATCCCAGGAACTGAAGGTAGATGTGGACAGAGGATCCAGGGACCCAGGGTGGGTGTAGACAGTGGATCCCAGGAACTGAAGGTAGATGTGGACAGAGGATAGACAGTGGAAACTGAAGGTAGATGTGGACGGTGGATCCCAGGGACTGAAGGTAGATGTGGACAGTGGATCCAGGGACCCAGGGTGGGTTTGGACAGTGGATCCCAGGGACCCACGGTGGATATGGACAGTGGATCCCAGGGAGCCAGGGTGGGTTTGGACAGTGGACCATTTGGCTCAAGTGCATAGAGTCTCCTGAAGTACTGGTGTTGACAGCTCCAGTGTGAGACTCTCTTCAAGGAAGCTGTCCTGATCTCTCCAGGCTCTTCTGAATTGAAGGTGATAACATCAGTTTTCCAGGTGTGACTCACAAAGAGGGACTCAGGGGGACCCTTGATCCCAAGCCATGGGTGTGGGGATGATCTGTAGGTCCCAGGTCTGCCTAGCTGGGCCCCTGCTCTGAAGTCCAGCCTGTGTAAATACCAGGCAGGTGTCTCTGATAGGTAACAGATTATAGAATCATGCCCATCATGGAATGCCTTCCTTGTTGAAGCTGATGTCCTCTCTTACCACTGTTCAGATGGTTGGTCCTTAGAGAGGTTAGAAAGATCCAGTCTAAACTTGGCAGGCCTCAGGGCTTCATTTTCGTGTTGTGGACAGCCCCTAGTGAGAGTTATGGGCTAGACAGTTCCCTATGTTGAAGCCCCAGTGTGGCTCTATTTGGAGATAAAGCCTTTGCGGCTCAATGAGGGGAGAAACATGGCCCTGGCCGTGTAGGACTGACATCCTCATAAGACATGTAAGAGACACCAGTGAGGGGAGGCAGAGAGACCTCAGGTTACACAGCATGAAGATGGTGTCCATATACCAAGGAGAGGGGAGAACCAGTTGTGACACCTGGATCAGGGACTTCAGTCTCAGAGGGTGCGAGTGTGAAGTCTGACTCTTTGAGGCAGAGGTGGCTAAGAATGCAGTATTGGTGGGGAAGACTACACAGCATCTTCACCAGCTCCTGGATACTTGGTCATATACATGTGGTTTCATCCATTCTGGGATAAGAGAATCGGAGCAGGAGATAACTGACAAGGACCAGCAGGAAGCATCAGCTTTGCAGAGTTAACAGTTTCCCTCTACAAATGCATCCCCACCCCATCCTGGTGTGATGACATGACATTTGTGAAGGATAGAATAAGTTTGCTCCAGGCCAGTGCCCTTTGCAGAGGCTCCATCATGTCCCAGGGCAGTGTGTCTTCTCAGCAAGAGTGGAGAGTGGGGTCCCCCCAGAGCCATGGACAAACATGGTCAACAGAGTCCTTGAGTCAGCTCTGTTCAGCTCAAATGCTCATTAAAATGTTAATTTGACAATATTTTGTGAAGCCTTTGCATATATCCTAAGCTGCCTGCCCATTTCACCTCTGTGCACCCACCTCTCAACAGCCTGGCAAGATGCTGCTGTGAAGGGCTAGGAAGCCAGAGCTGCCCCCATGTGGCCAGGCATGGGTGTCACAGATCTGTCCCCAAAATGGCCAGATTCTGGGGTGGCCCTGGGGCCCAATGCATGAATAAGGCTTTCTATGGCACCTCAGGCTTGTTTTAGCACAGGGTCTGGGAGTCTGTGTGTCCTTGAACATGCTGGGATGTATGCCAAGTGAGCTGTGTACATGTAGGGACATGGGGTCACTTGAGGACCACCTCGTGTCCAGGTGGAAACTGGCTTTATGTTCTGTTCCAGGGATGTGGAAGGTTTGGCCTCTCCCTGGAACTCTTCTGTCTCCAGGTCTGAGCTGAGGCTCAGGAGTCACAGCTACAGTGGAATGATTAGTAATGATGTCAACTTGACAGAATCTAGTCTCTGAGAGAAGACCTCTGGGCAGGTCTCTGAGGAATTATCTGGATGAGGTTAACTGAGGTGGAAAGACCACCTTAACTGTGATCAGCACCATCCTGGAATCCTGGACTGAGTAAAGAGATAGTGAGCTGTGTTCATCTCTCGTGACTATGTGACCAGCTGCCTCAAGCTCTGGCAGCCATGCCTTCCCCATCATGATCGTACCTTTGAACTATGAGGCAAAACAAACCCTTCCTTCCTTAAACTGCTTTTGTCCAGTGTACTGTCACAACAATGAGACAGGTACCTAAGAGAAGTCCATCGCCCCATAGCCTGCAGGATCCTGTGCGACAGTAAAGTGGTCATGAGAGTCAGTCTTTAGGGATGTTGAAGCATCTCAGTGTCGTGGGTAGAACTAGCCTGTTTCCAGGGCAAAACCACATTCCAAGCCCCATAACCTCTTAGAATGCTGCACAGAACCTGACTGAACAGAGGGTGCGGTGCATCAGTCAGAGATGTCTCATCACTGGGAAAGTGTGCATTTGAGGTGAGTGCGGGGATCAGCCTGAGATACCTGCATGGGAGCCATGAGCCCAGCGGAACACAGTGACACAGGACCAGATGTTGGGTCTTCCCTCCCCTTTCAAGGGCCCCACAGAGTTTGTTGTTCTGGTGAGTGCTGTTCTTTTAAACTTTATTTCATCATGCAAGCTTTCACTTTTAAACATCATGGGTCCCTCTTGGTACTGTACACTTAAAAAAACCTATTGGAAGAAGGACCTTGTACCCACTGACTGAATCAGTGGGACTCTGGCTGTGCTCAGCATGCTGCTTTCAGCTGGGGATGGTGCTTCCCTGAACTGCAGGAAGCTGACATTTAGGTGGGCTGTGCTTGAATGTTACAGTCTTCTGACATCAGAGAAAATAGCGCTTGAGTGAGGGAGGCTGGTGCAAGGAAGGCAGGGTCCCCATGGACCTTGAGAGCAGGACTTAGAAGAAGAAGACAGAAGAGGGCTGTGGCCCTGGGTCATGGAGATCCTGGGATGCGCTCAGCTTTGGGCAGGTGGGCGGGCAGATCTGGTTCATGATGAAACCCCAAGGGATGGACAGAGTGGAAGGAACTCTGGCTGGCTCTGTCTTGGGTTGTTTTAGGGGGACTTTCAAATTCTAAATACAAACATCTGACACCTTAGGCACTGAAGCATCACTGCCAGTCCTAGAGGGAAGAAGCCCAGTTCTGTGTTGCTCCAGACAGGTTTCATGCTGATTCGTGGTTCTGATTACACTGAGGGTACACAGACTAGGAAGATGTTTGTAAGAGGAGCCAGGGTATGTAGGCAGCCATCCACACCACCCGGAGACTCCAGGGAGATGGAACCGGTGCACAGTGAGTGGAGACAGTCGCTGAGGAAAGGCACACCCTGGAACTGTGTGATCTCCAGGTGTACTGGAATTGAGTTCCTCCGGATCTGCAGTGGGGACGGCATCCTCACTCAGTGGGGCCTTGTGCAGACTTGTGAGTTTTTCCATTTTTCTTTTTTATTATTTTAATTATTAATTAATTTTGGGACAGCGTCCCCCTGTAGCTCCAGCTGTCCTGAAACTTGCTACATAAACCAAGTTGGCCTCAATCTCACAGAGGTCGGCCTGCCTTTGCCTCCCAAGTGCTGGGACTAATGGTGTGTGCCACCACACCCAGCTCTTTTTTTTTTTTTTAAAAGATTTTATTTTATTTTGAATTATGTGTATGTGTGTGTGCATCTGTGTATGAGTTTGTGTATATGTGTGCAGGTGTCCATGGATGCCACAAGAGGAAGTTAGATTCCCTGGAACTGAGTTAGAGGTGGTTGGGAGCCACCGGACGCAGACTCCGGTCCTCTGGAAGAGCAGCAAGCATTCTTCACTGCTGAGCAATTCCTCCGCCCTGTGAGCTTTCATTTCTTATACTCAAGTCCCTGTGAGACCGGAGTCCACTCTCATTGTGTAAACTGTTCTTGAGAGGAGCCAGCCCGGCAGCCACAACTTGCCCAGGGTGACATAAGGTACCTGCAGTGTTAGGGAGAGTAGCATTGGCTCTGGCCTTCCTGAATCTTCATTCCCCTGAATTGCAAATACCCTCAGCTGGACACCTAGGGTGTGGGGCTATGCCAGCCAATAAGATGCCTCATCCAGTGCCCTTGGCAGTCTCAGGTCGCAGCCCCACACAGCCTGCCCAAGGGAACCAGCTTGGACAGCTGTCTCTTTCCGGAAGGTTCTATCCAGGTTCCAGGCTGAGCGCAGCTGGATGGCATGAACCTTTGCATTTCCTTGGCCTCGTTACTTTAAACATTTTTTTCTACCTCTGTTTAAATGCACTGTACTGTGCATTTCTGATGGCCAACAAGGCCACAGGAGTGTGTCTCTCTGGCCACGTGCTCTGCCACTGAAGCGCCACCACTCACATCACACTATTTATTTAAAAAATGCTAGACTAGGGGCTGGGGAGATGGCTCAGTGGTTAAGAGTACTAGCTTTTCTTCCAGAGGACCTAGGTTTGGTTCCCAGCACCCTCCTGGTAGCTAACAACCCTCTGTAAGTCCAGTTCCAGGGGATCTGATGCCCTCTTCTGGCCACCATGGGCATCATATGACATAGGTGCACTTACACGCAGGCAAAACACTCATATACATAAAATAAAAATAAGTAAGCCGGGCATGGTGGCACATGTCTGTAATCCCAGCACTTGCGAGGCAGAGGCAGGTGGATCTCTGTGAGTTCAAGGCCGCCTGGTCTATATAGTGAGTTCCAGGTCAGCTGGGGCTACAGGGAGACCCTGTCTCAAAAGAAAAAAAAAATACTAGACTCCATTAATTCCTTCTCATAAAAGTAGGACTATCATAAGTCACATCTATTTTTTAAATTATTATTCCTTTTTTGGGTTATTTTTATATGAGTTTTTTGCCTACATGTGTTAAGTGTACCACATGCATGTAAATGCCCACAGAGGACAGAATAAAGTTCCGGATCCCCTGGAACTGAAGTTATAGGCAGTTGTTTGCTGCCATGCGGGTGCTGGGAATCAAATCCAGGTCCTCTGAAGAGCAGCCAGTGCTCTTAACTGCCAAGTCATCTCTCCAGCCCCATAAGTCATATATTTTTAATTTAATGTTTTCTCTGAGGCCTCAGGTTCTTACAATCCACAAAACACAGAACGCAGAGCATCAGCAACTCGGGCACAGAAAAGCTCCTGGGGGTCATTACCCCCGATACCCCCAGTTGTGGCTATTTCAGTGGGTCACCTGGCTACCATGCATGCTATGCTAGGCAAACGGCAAGTGCAGCTCAGTCTCAGCACTGCCGTCCCTGGTCCACTGTGCTGGGGTGGTGGGGATGGGGGTACAGCTGGCCTGTCATGTTTTCTGATAAGCATCACCTTTCTGAACAGTGTCCTAAGTCACCCCAATATCTAGAGGGTTGCCTCCCCCACAGGCCACTGGAACTGCCAGATTATCGCACCCATGGGCTTCTCAGCCTCTGCTCCACAGCAAACTCAGTGTACCCTCTACGTGAGGTGTCTAGAGTCTCTGGGTAAAGGCTCAGATGGAAACGTGATAGATCAGGGCATTTGGGACAATCTGAGATCGCCCCTCATGGTTTTGAAAGTTCTCATCAATGGGTCAAAGCAGTCTATGAAAACACACATCATCTTGTTCTGATTATTTTTTCCTCTCAGGCAAAGTGAGCACTGTGTTTCTACCTCCCACACAAACAAATAAGCAGAAACTAAAGGGAGACTGAAGGAAAACCAGGGAGGCTGAGCCTGTGACTTGGAAACAGATGACAAACCTCGGTTGGCTTCTCTCACACGTAGGGCAGCTGCCCCAGCCTTCCAGCATAGCCTCTGCAGTGCTGAATCAGTAGTTCCTGAGGCTCCTAAACAGAGCTTCCCTGAACACCTTCTTTTTGGCATGAGCTCCCTCAACAGGACTAGCCAGCAATCTGGGATGGAGAAGAAAACCAGTCTCCATAGGTCTCAAAGAGATACGACTGGTTCTCATGAAGCAATGTTGGAGCCAGAGAACCTCTTAGTGGTGGAGCCCTGTGGGAGGAAACCTGGGGCATCACACTCAGGGGGGGCTTATCATTTCTGACCCCTTCTCACTCTCTGGCTTTCTGTTGTACCACATGATCATGTTTGCATGTGCTTCTGACAGGAGACGACATAGCCAGGGGCCCCTACTAAATACTGGCATCATATTAGAATCTTTCAGCCATGAGATTCATAACTAAATGACCTTTTCTTTGTGAAGTACCCAGCTTCAGAAACTTGGCTATAGCAACAAGAAATGCCCTGAGACATAGTTATAGCAACAAGAAATGCCCTGAGACAGCTTTCTTCCTGAACCCTTCAATTTATTGATGCTCAGAGCAGGGAAGGGCAGGAGCCCCCTGTGGGTCCCAAGCATATTGAATGCTCTCCTCTCTGGGATGTCAGCCTCAGTGCTTGCCCTGGTCGCAGGAAGGCAGGACACCTACATGACCAGACTGATTGCTGTGGCGGTAAAAAGACACAGAAAGCTCACCTGCCCCTAAGGACCTCTGGGGATCACGGCACCTTCTCGCCGGGGTCCTCAGAGTTCTAGCTCCTTAAGCTCCCCACACGGACACTCACCTGTTTATCTTTTCTTATGGATTGGGCTCCTGAGGATGGAGTCTGTGCTCTCCATCAGTTGTTAAGGCCTAGTGAACTGTGATGCACAGTGAGTGTCGGCAGACTGGCTCTCTAGCAAATGTTCTTCCTGCATGGAGAGTCTGGTCTTGTACTTTAAACTTAAAATCTCATTTTTATTTCATTTTATGTGTAAGAGTATATTGCCTGTGTGTATATAAGTCTACTTGTGTTGTGTAATGCCCACAGAGGTCAGATACTCTGGAACTGGAGTTATGGACAGTTGTTAGCCGTGCTGGAACTCGAACCCAAGTCCTCTGCAAGAGCAGCCAGTGCTCTTAACCCCTGAGTGAGCTCTCCAGTCCCTGGTCTTGTACTTTACATAATAAATACCTTTCCTCCTCAGACACCTCCCTTCAAGGTTAGTGAGCACACTCAACTTTTGAAGGCAAGGTTTTTATCCCTCCGTTGTGTTGACCAATCTGAATTCTCGTAGGGTCAAAGTAGATGTTTTTGCCTAGGTGGCAAAATGCAAAATGCAGTTGCTCCTTCTTAGCCCCCATCAGTAGTACCTAGATCTATTAACTGCTGGGTAACTGATTCATAAGGATGGCAGGGCAGAAACAGGCAGTGTTTAGAGGCTTAAGACACCCACAAGTCTGGGCATACCTCAAAGGGTTTGAAATTCAAAAGATGAGGCTATATTGAAACATTTATCTGAGTGTCCTGGGGACTGGGGACCTCTCTTGAGGGCCTGCTGACGATACCTGCGCTCCATGTTTCTACTCAGTGTGATGTGTGGAGCCAATCATGACAACATGCAACCACCCTGGGAATAATGCTCAACTCTCAGTAAGCATGCCCAGGACCCCAGTATTAAAAACCAACAAGACGTCTATTTGAAACACCAATGGAATTATGGTACAGCAACTGTCAAATAGAGCAGGTCTGCCTATGAAATGGAGAGCTTCATAGCACCGTGTGGAACAGGACCCAATAAAGCACATCCACAGCCTACTCCTCCCTTACCTGTCCTGCTTCCTCAGAGCACTGGGGGTAGAGAGCAGGGTAGTGGAGGACACATGCATCAGATGGCTGGGGGTATTCTGTCCTCTTCACACTGAGCTGCTCTAGATAAGCAGAGCTAGGTGTACAGTGCTGTGAGGGCTCAGGGGAGTTAGTACAGTATCAAAGGCCCCACTGCCAGGGCTCCTGACCATTCATATTGAGGGCCTGATACCCCAAAGATGCCCCATCTTATCTGTTGTTTATTGCAACATCTCAGATTTACTTTGAAAGTAGGTCTTGGGCTCAGTAAAAAAGTTTGAAATATGACCCTGTTCTGACTCTCAGCTTATCTTCTCTCTTCCTGGTCCCATTTTCTGTTGCTATAACAAAATACCTGAGGCTGGGTAACTTGTAACTTGTAAAGAGGTTCAACTGAATCACAGTCTAGTGGTTGCAGCTCTAAGAGCACGGTGCTGGCTGCTGGTGAGGGCCCCTGGCTCTGTTGTAGTGCAGCAGAGAAATGAAAGGGATTGACTAGTGCAGAAGGAGCAAGACCCGGGAAGGGCCCGGCTTGCAATTTCATCACAGTGCACAGTCCTAAGAACCAAGCTTTCCTCCAGCAGCCTTAATCCCTTTCCAGAGCATGGCCCTGTGAACTCATAACCTCCCACCAGGCTCTGTCTCCTAAAGATTCCAACACTGACTACCACCACCAGGGTACCAGGCTCTGGGAGACACTCTCAAACTACATCCAAGCCATAGCAAGCCCAAATGACCTGCCTAGCAAATGTGTGCATAGAGGAGGTGCTGGTGTCCTCAGCCTGCTTGAAGCAGCCAGAAGGAAGTGGTCCACAGTCTGAGATGTTTACATCAAGCGGAGCTCGGACAGAGCCCTGTGCCATGGCATAGGTGGTGCTACCTTGGTGGCAGGGGACTGTGGGGAGTCCTCTTATCATCTTGGACAGTAGTGAGGGGCTCTCCCTCAGGCACACATGTGTTCTTGAAACCCATCTCATGTCTGCAATAAGGGTTCCTAGACCCCAGCCTTCTCTGGGCCACAACTTCCAGTTGCAGCTGGCTGGAGCGCTTACACTTGACTGACTATGAGGTGCCAAGTGGAGAAGGCGTCCAAACACCCACTAATGGGCTGGGGCTTCACGCACAGCAGCACTACCAAGGAATTGATTTCTTTCTCGGTTACAAATTGCAAATGGAGACATCCTGACATGCAAAGGAAAGCCCGGGGATCGGGGTGCACTGAGCAATATCCAGACTAAAAGGATGGGCTAAATTCCAGTTTCTGTGAGCGGCACAAGGTGAGGATAGGGTCAGAGAGGCGGAGCAGGTAACAAGAGGAAAATCCATACAGCAAATACCCTGACGGCAGCCGCAGGTTTATTTTTGAATGAAAGCACCATGCATTTAAATTAAATGTCAGATATAATTTAGCATCCAGGCATCAGGAGGCTGAGGGTGTGCATGGAGAGCCGACAGCTCCTTGGAGTGGTTAATTGCCGCCCCCTCCCCCAGCACCCCACAGAAGGATCCCATTTGGGAGGCGAGCCCACATCTCCCTTCACAGGAGGGTCCTCAACAAGGTGAAGACCAGAGGCGGCTGCTGGAACACACAAGGTCGGTGCGTGGAGACCCCCTTCCCCCCGTGGCTGCTTAATTGAGGTTGCTCCCCACTGACACTTGGTGGAAACTGGCTTCACTTTGAGAACTTAATCAAGGCCGACGGAGCAGGTTGCACGGCCCCAGTGGCTCCCCATCCTTTGTTCTGCTATCACCCCAGATGAAGGCACCATTTCCTGTGGGATGACAAAAGCTAAGGTGTTGCTTCCAAAGGAGAGAAGGAGACAAAGAAGAAAGGGAGGCGGAGGAGAGTCGTGTGCAGACATCTCTGCTCTGAGGCCGACAGATGTCTCAGAAGACTCGGGGTTCTGCAGTTAAGCAGGGCTCAAAACCACACGAGGAAGTCTGGCCTTGCATGAGCTGCGATCCCATCCCCTGCCCGAAGGAGCTGAGACACGCTCAGGTCCTGTGGCTGCCGTACACCCGGCACTCTTGACCCTCTTGCACGGGTCCTTCTCTGCCTCCTGCTCCTTCAGCAGTTCCCACTGGGCACACTGGTTTCTAGGGCAGCAGCCATAGTGGCCAGCACAATGTGTATGCATGTGTGTATACACATGCCACAGGGGTGTGGTAGGGAGACTGGCTTTTCCCAGTGGAGGGGTGCAGTGCTCAGTCAAATGGAGATCCATCCAAATCTAATTGTAGACTCCAGGCAGAGGCCTAGCCAGTTTCTGACTCCCATGGGGCCCAGGAAGGCTGGACTCAGGGACACCTCAGCATCCTGTTTGCCACTGCCTGGTGTCCTTGTGGTTCTCAAACGACCAGCTGCAGGGGAGCCAGGGAGCCACCCTCTTTCTTAGCATGTTTGTTTTTTGAGACAGTGTCTTGCTAAGTAGCCCAGGCTGGCCTGGATTACAGGCACATACCACAATTTGTGTTCTGTGCCCAGGAGTGTACATTTCTCTGCCCAGCCTTCCTCTGATCCCCAGCAGGCCTCCTCATCCAGACTACCCAGCTCCTGCCTTATTCACGCCTGTCCTCACTGAGGAGACCCTGCCTTGCTGACCCCACGTGTTTCTGTCCTCTTGATTTCCTGTTTCCTTGTGCCTCTAGCCAATTCCTTCCACCTCAGTCCTGCTGGACCTATTGCTACCAAGTTTGACACAAAGAACAGCCAGAAGTAGTGGGCCAGTGACACCGGAAGTGGCTATTAGAACCAGGCCAGCTCCTTCTGAGAAATGTGGGAGCAGCCAGGCACAGGGGTGGGTGGTGGTGTTAGCCTGTGAACAGGGTGGCCTCAGCCATCATCCAGGAGCAGTGGCACTGATTCAGACCCTGTGACAAATTGGTCCTGTCATGTGTCCACCACAGGAGGCCAAGCGGGTAATGGAGGAGCCCCCTGTGACTCTTGTAGCTGATAGGCCTGATAGCAGATCTGGGCACATGAACCGGTGGCCTGGCCGCAGTGTGACTGCTCTCTGCACTGGTCTGTGCACAGACCTCTACACTTGCCAGCCAGCACCAGCTGTTGGCTTGTCCAGATCAACATTTGTCCTCTACTTCTGCCCAGTAGATGGGACCATAAAGCTACTGTAGGTCATTTCTCTGTCGAAACGCTAAGCACTCTATTGAGGTCAGTACCGTGCTGGCTCCACATCTGGGCCTGTCCTCAGGACAGCACTCAGGTGCCAGTGTCCTTGCTGAGTGGTCATGTGAGTGGCCACCCTCAAGCCAGGAAGCAGGGGATGTAGAGTAAGTTCCCCAGCTCCACAAGCCCCCACAGATGGAACATGTGGTTGAAGGTACTCTTGAAAAGACCCTCAGCTCAGGGGATGGTGCTCCAGTTCCCTGGCTTTGTGTCTCTGACTGAGGCTGACTCCACAGGTGGCCTTCGTCTGCACCATTGGCTCTACAGCACCAGCCCTGAAGACACCCCTTCATGTGCTGGACACTCCTCCGTGTGGTTTGGTCTTTCTACCTTGCCTCAACACTTTTTAAATCATGTCCCATGCAACCACTGACGTCACTGTGCATTTGGCAACTTGCAGAAGATCACAGACCATCTCCTCCATCTTCACTGAAACTGAACTTAACCCCACTCTGAGAAGTGCCTGTGTGGGAACCTCTGGAGTCTACACTGTATTCACACTGTCCATTTCAGCCAGTATTTTGCTCTAGCTGGGCTGTCTTCCTTGGATCTGGCTGTTGCCAACTGCATCCTCTACTCCAGCAGCAAGAGGTTTAGGGCATCAGGGTACTGTGTCCAGGATTCAGGAGTGCCCAGGTGGGAGCCTTCAGCCCAGGATGTTAGGCCTGTAATGAGAATAAATATATGGTCTGGGCCATGCCCTCCAGGTACAAGATTAGAGCCAGGGAGGAGCGTTTTCCAGATGACTCTGTGAAGCATGAGTCTTAGGGGAGTAGCACAAGCCCCAGAACTGGGTTGGCAAGCCTGGCTACCACAATGGTGCCAGGATGCCACCACCATGCTAATGCTGCATCTGATAGACACCTACCTAGGGCTGCTCTGTCACTAGGCCATGGGACTGTAGCCTGAAGACATGTCAGAGGGCTGGCAGGAAGGATGACTTAAACCACCACACTTCAGCAGCAACTCTGGGGGGAGTGTGGAAGAGACCAGTAAATACTGGCCCTCGCCATGGTTGTGAGGTGGTCACAGTGACAGCTCGCCAGTGACTCCAGAGTGCTGCTCTGCCCCAGCAAGCCCATTTCTGTCTCTTACAAAATTATTCAGAGCCTTGAAAGTGGGCATCACCAATGTCCCCAGAGGGAGCCAAGGCAGGGCACTAGAGGCCCTGCTCAGGGGATCTGGGTGCTTACTTGGCGAAGGCAAGGTCCTCTTGAGTGAACACAGAGAGCAGATACTACGTACGCTATGCAGTGTTGGCTATTTCAGGTGAAAACGAGGAAAAACTCTGTTGCAATGGCCTGAGGGTGTGGGGAGAGACCAGCAGCGGTCCTACTTCTGTGTGAGAAAGGCAAGTACGACAAGCTTCAAAATGACAAGTATCGGGATCTTAGTTACAGAATCTGGCAAAGACAAATGACTCAGGAACCTGGGACACCACCAATTGCTGAGGAAACTACAAGTACCGTGAAACAGGGTGCCACATTCTGATGGTGGTTTTCAATTTCAGTTGTCACTTGGGACCAGAGGAGTGTTGACAGAGCCCTTCCTCTGTGTGACAGACATTCGTCCTCAGTGTGGTGGAGACTCTTATGTGTGACCAAACACTTTGCTCTGGTGGACAGCACATAGGAGGGACACTCTTACTGGTGTCTGAAAGAGACTCTTCCTAGAGAGTGCCGAAGTCCTTCCCCAGGTGTGACAGAACACCTTCTTTGCCTGCAGCAGACACTCTTTCTCAAGTGTGATAGAGCCCCTTCCTCCTGCGTGGAGACTCTTCCCCAAGTCTGAAAGAGACTCTTAGGTGTGACAGGGCACCTTCCTTGAGTGTGACAGAGACTCGTCCTCAAGTATGACAGAGCACCTTCAGGTGTGAAAGAACACGTTCCTCGAATATAGTAGAGTGCTTTTCTTGAGTGTGACAGAGACCCTTCCATCTGCACGCACGAGTGTGATGGTGGCTCCTCCTTGAGTGTGAGGGAACACTGTCTATGGAGAAGCTGGTCACCTGTGGAGCCTCCCGCTCACAGCTTTGTCTGCATGGGTGAGTTTGTAAAGTTGAACTATTCACTTTGTTAGATGGGGAGCTGGGGACATTTCAGCTTCTAAGGTCCTTGCCACAGCTGTGTCTACTGTGCAAGTCCTGCAGATCACATGGTGGGTCAGTGCCTCACACAGAACATGATGGTAGGGAACCTGGATATTAACATTTTGGAAACACCGTTTGTGCCACCAAACATGCACATGTGAAAAACCGTACAGAATGGAGTGACTCGGCCAAAAAACGTTATGCATGGGTATATTTTTAAAGTGAGGCAGCAGCATTTTAGCCATTACGGTGATAGTGGGGCTTTGGAAAGAGTCTGGGTTGAGTTCTGTAAACTTGGGCCAACTTCATTGTTCCTCAACATCCTGCTCTGTGGCCATCCAACGACTGCGGATAACTGGAACACGCTTCCTTCCTAGAGGAGGAAGGCGTGGAACAGCTAACAGGGGCTCAGGGACCTCAGCTGCATCTTTGCCAACACAGGAATGAAGGTTACAGCAAGCAAGGGTGATAGGACCAGGAGGAGGGAGATAGCACAAAAGCAAAACCAAACCCCAATCCCTCAGAAAATTGACCTGCCTGCAGCAGGCAAGGAATCTCACGTCAGGATGGAAGTGGTCAGTTTCTGCCTGAAGAGGAAAGAGCCGTTCTGTGAGATGCAGATGGATATCCCCTCCATCCCTGCCCCTTTAGGGATGGTCCCATGAAAGTTTACTTGTGGTTTGGAAGTCAGGGACACCAGCAAGACCTACCATGTAGGCTGAACAGGTTGGCCCTGGCTCCCACAGGACACACAGGGACTGACTATGGTCAGCGGAGGGAGTTTTGGTAGTGCAGAAGGTCAAGGGCATCTCTCTGGACATGGCTTGCTGAGCTTCTGTGATGCTCTGTCTTCACACAGGTCCTCTGTCTCCCATATCTAGTATCAGGGTCTCATAAACACGGAAGAGCCTTCCATTTTTTTAACGTGTTCATGTGTAGATGCATATACACATGTATACGTGCATGTGGAGGCTAGAGGACAACCTTGGGTATCATCCTTAGGAATTCCAACTACCTCCTTTGAGACACGGTCTCTCACTGGCCTGGTGCTCACCAATTAGGCCAGACTGACTGGTCAGTGAGCCTCAATGACCCTATTTCCACCTGCTCAGCACTATGATGACAAACTTGTACCATCATACCTGGTTTTCCTGTGGGTTCTGGGGATCAAACTCAGGTCCTAATGCTTGTGAGGCAAGCACTTTACCAAGTGAGCCATCTCCCGGGCCTGAGCTTCCTTCATCAATGGGAAATTTGGAACCAGAATTTAAAGAAATAAAGTTCTATACTTTCAATGGTCTTCTTCAAGCCAGCCAATTCAGGGCCCTGGGGCATCCTGGGACTTGCCCAGCCCTGAGGTTGAGATTTGATCTTCAGGGTCATGTGCGCTATCAATCCATGATTTCCACATTCAGATCTGCAAGTTCTGGACCATTGCCTTGAGGGTCCAGAAAATGCTTTACAAAATAATGTGCATGTCTGATGGCTTTGGAGCAGTAGCTCCTCCTCAGTCTTTGCGTTTTCCTTGTTCTTCACTGGAGAAAACCAGATCTTCTTCAGGTCCTAGCCCTGGGTGTCAATCCCACTCAGCCTCTGCACTCTCCTGAGGAGGAGTCTGTGGTCCTCAATTGGATGGCTATTCAAACTCATCCTAGGTTGCAAGGACAAGACTTCTAAAGCCATTTGCCCTGGTGACACGGTGGAAAGAATGAGATTTTCCCAGCAGTGGCAGGCTCAACTCTTCCTGGGTCCTTTCGTTTAACAGGTATGGAAGTCACAATTGCAGGCCCAGTGAGAGCCTAGAGAACCTGTGTCAGGAGGCCAGAATCCCTGCCTGGGAACAGCCACCACATCATGTTTCCAGCCCTTCTGCACAGGTGATCTGCTGACTCCCAGGAGCATGGTCTCCCTGACTTCTGGGGCCCTGGGACCTGCCTGGCTTCTCACAGCTTTGCACAGAAGAGGGTCCAACCTGGGCTTGCCTCACTCGTGAACACAGTGGAGAATGAGCAACAAATTCAGTAGAGTCAGGATGCCCTGGACACAGGTTCAAGAGCTTCATGACTTTAACTTCAACAGAACAGCACAACCTAAACTTCCCATGTGCTCATAATGTAAACAAAGCCAAAAGTCTTGCTCCCAACTAATGGGTCTGGGTTGGAGACAACGCTTGATGGACATCAGATGCTTGTGGGCTCTGGCCCAGAGATAAGGATACAGTGTCTCTAGAAATGGGTCCTCTATGACCAAGGGCCCCTCGAGTTGTCCTGCAATGGATTCCCTAAGCCCTAGTGGGAACACTAGAGCTTTTCCCTCAGTAGATCCACAGCTGCTGCTCATAGCACAGTGGGCAGGCCTGGCCATGACCGCAGGCACATGAGGTGGCCCAAGAGCAACAGGGCCTTGCTCAGTCGTGCCAGGTCATCACCTCTGTTCTCTATCCCAAGTGGCGCTGAGCGGAGTAGCGGTAACCAACACAGACTTCAGTTCTCATGAAGCTCTTGCCTGGGGTGAGGGGTGGGGTGCAAGCACATGCCTTGGTCACCAGCTGTGACACAGCCTTGGCTCCAAGTGCCCTCTCTGTTGGAATCTGATCCACATGGAGCCAGGTCTTCATTTTGGTTGAAGTCCCTCTCCTTCTGGGGCTCCTCCTGCTGTCCCTTGTGAGGGTCCTTATAAACTGCACCCTCTGCTTTGAAGCTTGGGTGCTGGACCCTGACCCTGAGTAAGTGCTACCCACCCATTCCCCGCCAAGTGGTGTTTTACTTGCAAACTAAGTTCTGCTTAGAACCTTCGTGTCCTTCATTGGCTGGTTCTCTTTCATTAGGAATCAGTTTCTCACTTGGGTGGTAATGCCCAAGTAAGCTGGCTTCTGCCCTGTTCCACTGCCCTATCTAGCACCTAGACCCAACCCACAGGCTCCTCGGAGAAGGGGAGCCTCTTTTCACTACCTCGTGGAAATTGAGAGGCTGTGGCAAGGGTACCAGAGTCCCCGGTCACACACAAGTGTGAGTATGGGAAGCCTCTAGACCAGGTGGTCTCCACCCCTGCCTCCCTTCCTGCCTCTAGTGTATGAGTGTGTATGTGTCTCATTAGCACATAGACCAGGGCTCCCATATCTGGGTACATATCTGAGTTGCAAAGGTACACCTCCTCTTTGTCAGAGAAGCATGAGCACTGAGCATCCAGCCTGCTTGCTCCTGGTTCTAGTTATTACTTGCTTAGCTTCTTCATGTGCTCAGTGAGGCTTCCATTAAGGCTCAGGAGGTGGAGACACATAGGTTAGAGGGATGACATGCACACTGGGATGGCTGTCATTAAGTGACCAGACATGTACAGCACTGGCAAGGGTGGGGAGCAATTAGGACCAGTCACACTGCTGGGGGCGGGGGTAGAGGTGGTCAGAAAAGCAGCTTGGCGGTTCCTCAAAATACTAAACATGAAATTACCACACAATCTGGTTATCCCATTTCTGGATCCAAGAAAGCCAACAGCAGGAACGGACAGAGGTATCTGCACACCCAGATCATGACAGCACTGTTTTCAAGAGCCAAGGGGCTGAGCAGTCCAAGCGTCTACTGGCAGGTGACTGGATGAAGCACACAGGACTATCACTCAGCCATAGCTACCTCCTGCGCTGAGGTTTGGATGTGCAATGTCCCCACAGACTCATGTATTTGAACACTTGGTCCCCAGATGGTGGTGCTGTTTTAAAAGGTTGTGAAAGCCTTAGGAGGTTCCTTGCTGGAGGAAGTGAGTGATGAGAGGTGGACCTTAAGGTTTGATAGCCTGACTCTACTTCCTGTTTGCTTTCTGCTTCCTGACTGCGGAAGCAGAGTAACAAGGTGCCTCATGCTCCTGCAGCCATGGTGGACTGTGTCCCTCAAGTTTCTTCCTGTCGTGTATCTGGTCACAGACATAAGAAAAGTGACCAATACGTCCTATTATGCCAACAACATGGGTGGACATCATGCTCAGTGAGGAAAGCCAGGCACTTTAAAAGCACGGTCTGCTGTTCTGGCCTTTCTCCTGCAGCATGTGGGTGTCCTTGAAAGGATGACAAGGTACCTCAGTGTGCTGTGTACTAATCTTTACAGGTGAGGCATGTCCTTGGGCTTGTGTGGGAGGGAACTTGGGCCTTCCTGCTGCCCCTTACCTACTTGGCTTGTCACCAGTCAAGGCAAGAAGGACTTGGGTTCATTCTTCAAACTACAGCCCTCCTACAAGCCCCCATAGCACCCAGCACAAAACCCAGCTCCCTGTGTCTTTCTGTACCCTAAACAATACTGGCTGAGAGTCTGGCCTGAGTAAGTCTTGCCCAGGTGTGCAGGAGTCACAGTCCTTTGCACCTAAGAAGCTTTACCTGCAGCCCTGCATTCTCAGCTGCCTCTTCCGGTGGGCAGGGCTTGCCCTGGGGCCTTGAACTCCCATATGGGAACACCGTCTTCTGATCCTCTGTGGCCTTCCATTCTTCCCATGGCCTGCTCAAGCTGCCTGCTTTCAGGAAGGGTCTGGCTAAAGGACAAACACACATCCTAGCTGGTACCCTGACCCAGTGCTGTCTGCTGGAGGAAGATAGGGTGGAGAGGGCAGAAAAGCATCCCAGAATTGACCAAGGGGTCAACCCATGATGTGTCAACTAGGAGAGCCCAGCTCTGTATCATCTGTGGTTGAGGCCGACCAGATACCACTGTCCCTGGGTGCCAGCTCCGTGGTCATCCCATGACCCATCATGGAATGATCCATCCATCTGTGGGTCAGCCCACAGTGCCAACTACTGGTGGGGCAAAGGAAGGTCTTCCTGGGGCTGCTGCCAGCAAGGTGGTGCTGGTACCCAGAGCATTGGCCCCAGGGGCTCAGGCCAGCTCTGTGGTCCTCACAAGTGTCGGGGGCCGCAGGGCCTGTTATCATCTTCCTTCATGAAGGGAGAAATGGAGGCTCCGGGAGCTGAAGCTACTTACTCCAGATCCCATAGTGTTCGGCTGGGAGGTCAGTCACAAGCATCACAACAGAGTGTCACAGATGACTTTGTGGCCCAGTGGCTCTGCAAGGACCCTCTGTGTCAACTTTGGTCCTGCTGGTTCTTGCCCCCTCTGCTACCCTTGCCTCTATTCTCATCTCTGGTCCTGTGGCTCATGACCCCAAGGATGCCTGTTCCCGGGCTTGTGCTCTGACTTCTCTCCTGGCTCAGCCTGAGCTCCATGAGGGTGGGGTACTATTTTATCACCTTTCTTCTGGACACCATAGGCCTTCTCCATTACCAAATGGCCCTGTGACGGCCTAAGCACCAGCACTGCTGTGCCCTCTTCTACTAGATGCAAGTCAACCCTTGGCACACTGGGATTCAAACCTTGAGACCTCTGTGTAGACAAGGGACCCTGAGTGCGTTCCTGAGCGTCCTTTCTGTGTGGGATGTCCTGTTCCTGAGGCTGTGAGGGCCAGGTAAAGTAGCCATACCAGCTGACACAGGACTCCATGCCTACTTCCCTGGCTATTCATAGATCTTCTGCATTGACCCTTGGACCCTGGTAAGATCATGGAGCCCTGTGTGCTGCACAATAGCAATTAAGTTCCTCTTTTTTTGTCATTTCATTTTATTCATCAGATGGTCTATTCATGGTATTTACTTTCCCAAGGCCACCAACACCTCTCTGCATCTACTCTGGTCATGGCCCAGCCCCAGGGTACTTGTGTATATATGCAGCTGAGAAAAGCTCATGGTAACAGCTGACGTGACAGGTATGTGAGTATTTCCATTTGCTCAGAAGGAAACTGTGACTCCAGAAGGTGAGTGAGGTGGAGGTCAGAATGACTGTGGACAGAGTACGGATGGCCTGGGGCCCTGAGGGGCAGACAGAGGCTGCAGAGTATCATGGCGGGGTTCAAGATTCTTACACTGCCTTCCCATTTTTGTTAGAAATATGGTATGTGTGTGTGTGTGTGTGTGTGTGTGTGTGTGTGTGTGTAAAATGCCAGGGGTGGGGGTTACAGGTGGCCCCAAAGATCAGGCTTGGGGCAGGAATGCAGCAGTAAAGCATTAGGCTGAGCTCCATGCTCTTAGCTACTGGCTGTTTGAGTCAAAAGGAAGGAAGAATGGAGGAGCCAGAGCCTCACCGAGGGACAGCAAGGACTTGTAGAGGCAGGGATGGAATGTGCCATCCGTACATCCTGCAGAAGCTGAGAGAGAAGGAGAGAATCGCAACCCTGAGTCACCAGTCCTGCAATGGCTCTGGCTCTGTTCTTCAAAAGTAAAACCGGAAATCCAGAAAGACTAACTCTCCCTTCTTGGTGACACTACATAGATTTAGTAAATAATAAGGCTACAATCTAAGGAACCACCTGTGTTTGTGGGTCTCTATGATGTCCCTAAAGTTCTTGAGCTTTGAACCCACACCTCAGTAGACAGATACAGAAAGAACAGTGGGTGAGTTCCTGTGACAGTAACTATGTTGTGGGTCATACCTTTGGGTGGCTTGTTTGCATCTGGGTGCAACCTAGGTACATCTGTGGCAGCACGGTACATTACATGCACATGATTAAGTAACCTCAGAAGTGACAGTGTCTTTATGAGGCCTTGGGGGAAGACAGGTCTCCAGCCCAGGAGAGCCACGGAGGGGCTGGTGACAGACATCCTCTCCCCAACTTCCCACTTTCACCCCAAATAGTCCAAGTAAAAGGCAGGTTAAAAATAACCTTAATACAAATCCTGCTAGAATAACCATGGGAAGTCAAACTGAGCTCCCCCAAATTTAAGAGCGGCTCAGATTTGTTTTGGCTCTGTTCATTATGTGTGGGGAATGGTGTCTGCCTCAGTCACAATCTTTTCCACATGAGTTATGAGAAGTGCCTGGAGATGGCTTGGGCACTGGCGATCCATGTTACCGTGGAGGGCTCAGAGCAGAATCTCTCTGGAAGGAATCACTCTGCTAACTCGCCGCGTGTCTGAGTCAGCCTGTATCCTGGTTTCTCTACCCCATCGATCAACACTCAATTACTGTCACCATCGTGTGTGTCACCAGGCGTCAGGTTACATGTGCCAAGCAGCATAAAAAAATGGCTGTAATGTTGGCATAATTTTTCATTATCGTCTTCATTAACCACAGTGAGTGGGAGGAAGAGTTTGCCCGCAGCCCACCATCACCATGACAACGCTTCCAAAGCCTGTCTGCCCAGTGTCCACCCGAGAGCGGGGCTGAATGTCCTCATTATTCTGCCTCTTGCTCGCCCTGCCCTGCCAAGGGGGAGACGGATGCATGGCCGGTGATTTATTCCCCAGTTCCTCCTGACAGCCTGGCATGGTGTCGAGGCGTAAGGCACTGGTCTGATTTCACAGTTTAATTACTGCTAATCTGAGGGGGGCAGAGCTAATGAGCTGCCAGCAATTCTGCAGCAGTAGCAACTGCTCTGTTTTTGTCCCCAAATGCCCTTCCCTTCGGCCCTTTCCTTCATTCCACTGGGTTGGGTTTAAGGAAGCTGCTGGTGTTGAGTTTTCTGTGTAATGAGTAAGCAAATATAGAAACTTGGAGGTTGTAAAATTGTTAAGTATCAGAGAAGAATCAAGAAGTAAACAGAATCTCCCAGGTGTCTAGGAATTTCTCACACAGGAAGGTCCCTGGTGGGCCTGGATCTGTGCCTCATCCCTGTTCCCTTGAGGATGTGCATGACACCTCCCTGGGGACGTCTGTGCTAGGGCTTCCCGGCAGCACACAGATGGGTGCCACTCCTGTAACAGGTCCCCCTCCAGGCACTCTGCCTCTATGCTTTCCCACCTGCCTGCCTGCTCAGGGCCTGCTGCTGCTGAGCCCCAAGTGTCTGTTCACTTTACCTAGCTCACTTGGCGTCCTCACTGCCCTTGGCTGCCCTCCTCGGCCCAGCTTGCACTCTCCAAGACCACCCAATGGCCTGGGGGCCAGTTAGATGCATAGTGCCAGTGTGAAGCTGTCAGTGGTTTACCATGGAGACCACACTTGGGTCCTGATCACGTGTCTAATCCCCGCACTCAGTAGCTCTGTGATTTCCGTTGTTTGGGTCCCCTCTGACTCTGCGAGTGCCTTTCTGTGTTCCAACACTGCTTGGCTCCCTCCCACCAGGCCTCCCAGCCTTCTGGTGGCCTTCAGTTCTGCTTCCCCTGTAGCCCAGAGGGCAAGAGAACGTGGTCCTAGGTAAGGATGCATGTCCTCACCAGGTGCCAAGATCAGACGTGGTATACAAAGCATGCCTCACACTGCATTGATTAAACACCCAATAAAACACCCCAGGCATGATGTGTGTGTAATTCCCTGGACTCTGTGTGACCAATGCCTACAGCTTATATATTTACATATTTATCCATTTATCTATTAACTTGGGGAAGAAAGGGTTTGTTTCCACTTAGAGTATAGTCCATCACTGAGGGAAGCCAGGGCAGGAGCTCAAGGCAGGAACCTGGAGGCAGGAGCTGAAGCTGAGACGGTGGAGGAAAGCTGCATGCTGGCTTGCTTCCCCTGGCTTGCTCAGCTACTTTTATTATGCAGCCCAGGCTACCTGCCCAGAGATGGTCCTGCGTACAGTAGTCTGGGCCCTTCTACATCAGCCAGTAATTAAGAAAATACCCTAAGATATGCCTAAAGGTCAATCTGATCTAGGAAATTCCTCAATTGAAGTTCCGTCTTCTTGGTGTGTCAAGTTGACAAAAACTAACCATCGCACCTCTATACTAAGGTTAATTTGTACCTCCTTCCACTCTACAAGGCAGCTTACAACACTACAGCTGACCAAATGGAAAAGCATGCAAATAAAGAAAGAAAATCAGGTCCATGGAAACTACTGATAAGAATATTGATGAGCAGAAGAAAGAAAAAAGCCCCAGGGGAAGACGGATGGCAGATTTGCTCTGGGCGCCCAATGGCAGCTAAGACAGCAGCTCAAACGAACCTGAGTCTCCAGGGGCCAAAGCAGGAAAGAAAAGCGAGCACTGGCAAGCCTCACAGCATCTCTAAGAAAAACACAGTGGGTTTGACGTGATTCAGTGCACAAGGCTGGCCATCATGGCCTGGCACAGTTGTGGGTCAGGAGGCTTCCTTGACATGGTCAAGTGAATGAGAAACCACACCACTGTGTGTGCCGCTGTGAGTTCCAGAGGCATGCAGGAATTGCCACAGTTTGGATCTTTCTGAGAAAAGTTCGCTGCCTGTTGGAGTCTAACACAGACTGCACAACTGTGGTTTGGGTCTTGTTTTCTGAGGAGGTTTATGGAAACCCAGAAAACTAAGCAAGGCTTCACTACTGCCCCATGAGGCATGAGATTTAAACATGAAAGTCTAGCATCGTAGACTCTCTCTGTTGAATCTGGTGAATATAATTTTAGAGGCATATTGGAGCCTTGCCTAGCCTTAAGCCAAGGTCATACAGACAGGATGTAACCCTGGTGCCTGTGAGTTCCCTGCACCAGTCACAGAAGGCATGTGCCACCATAACAAGCTACTCATTAAGTATTCTTAGCAGGAACATGGAAGAGTCCAGATTTCTAGTTAGTCATTTTCTGTGTTGATGGTCTCTACAGCTCCCTGCCTGCTTCAAGTTCAGCTGAGGCTCTCTACTCTTGTCAAACCTGGCATGTCCATAGAAAGTGGCTGTTAGGAATCCAAGAAGTCAAAGTCTTTCCATTTTCCCTGGTGGCACATGAGCAGTCTCAAATGTAGGATTCTCCTCTCCCCTCAAGGACAGCCCTTTGCTAAAGAGTTGGGTGGCCCTAAGGGGAATGCTCTGCCCCTAGACAGAACAGACCCGAGAAAACTAAGGCATGGCAAACCTGTGTTCATGTTGCACGACCATTAGTCCAATTCAGCTCAAACATCACTTCCGATGGTGGAGCTGCTCACCTGTACCAGCCAGCCAGAGCTGTAAGGCACCGTATCAGCTTCAAGGATTCAAGAGGACCTTACCCCAGGCAGGTGGCCAGTTGGCTTCTGCTGCAGTGAGTCTGGAAGCTACAGATCTGTGTGGTCAGTGGGGGCAGCAAGAAGGCTCAGCCTTAAGGTATGGGCTACCTGGACACTAGGTACCACCCCATGAGGAAGCCCTGCACAGGGACTTGCTTGCACAGGGACTGAGCCCCTGCATTTCAAAGATGACTTCACAGCCCTGCTTCCCCACCTCCCATCTCACCCATGACTTTGTCGTGGGACAGGAGTCACAGACTTGCTTCCTTCACCAAGCTGCTGCAGGGCCAAGACCAGTGCACAGGTCATGAAGCAGCTCTCAGTGTAATGGGGAAGCACCATGGCTTGCTGCCCACCTACCATCTGATCACAAGAGGTCACGGCCTTCTGCCCCTGTATCTATCTTTGCTTTCAGCCCTCACTCCAGCGTTCCTGGCCTCAGGGAACAGTGCCTCGTTGCTTAAACTTGCCCATCCCAACATGTTCTAGACACAGCCATGTCCCTGTGGTGGTGACTGCAGTAGCTACATTGATCTGAGTTGAAGGTACCATGACAGTAGATCAGTGAACTCATATTCCAAGTGTCAGACAGGTGTCGACCTGGTTTTCCACTCACACCTTCCCTTATTTCAGAAAGATAAGATGTATCAGTAAAACTTAGCAAACATGTTATTTGTTTACTTATTTATTTTTGCAGAGCTGGGGATTGAACCCAGGGCCTCATGCATCATGTTAGGCAAGCGTTCTACCAAGGAGCTACATCCCCAGCCCCTCATGTATTTTTAAAAGAGGTGATAAAAGTCAAGCATCAGACCAAATAGTCTGAGAATAAGCCAGAGCCAACAACAAGGTGGTACACAAACCCCATGAAGTCTCACACACGTGTGACAAACTGGACCACAAGCCTCCCAGCAGCCACGGGGAAAAGCAACATGGCTGGCAACGTTAACTTCAACAAGGCACACTTTTGAAAATCATAGTTATTCCTAAAAGTAAAATGAACATTCCAGGGTCCTCACAGACACCCTGAAATGGAATACACAGCCTCCTTGGCGGCATGTCTGTAGCACAGGAGAATGAAGGCAGAAGCTTGTTGGCTTTGCTCCAAGCAGTAGTTGTGGGAGTGGCTGTGGAGAGCCCACGTAGCTTGTCAGGTGTGAGGGCTCAGGGGAAACCACAGCCAAAGTTTCTCTGCTTAACCTGATGCCCCTAGACCCAGGCAGCTGACAGGAAACCAGCAGCCACTCACAGCCCAGTGTGTGAGGCAAGGCAGTGAGAGCCAGGTGTCACACAGAACAAGGCCACCTTGGCTGGACCTCAAGACCTGGTGTGATTTGGGGCCTTAGCTGAGTCTGATGAATGGGGAGAGAAATCTGCCAACCTGAGGACACAGTCTGAGGGGCGAGGCTCCCTTGGAGGACTGTGAGGACAAGTTGGGGTCCTTGGAGAAGGCCATGGGAAAGGCCTTGGGGACAGAGCCCTAAGGGTTTGATGGGAATGTTAGCACCATAAAGGCCAAGTCAGGGACACCTGAGGCTTTCACCCAACCTGGCTGCTGCCAGTCAGGCCTGATAACCCTTGATCTTAGAGAAACACATCATGGAAAAATGAGGCTCCTGAGAGCGCACCTCCTAACTATAGGCTCACTCAGTGCTGATGTGCTAGGACACCCACTCTCCAGTAGCCACTGTTGGGAGACACAACAGCTCCAAGGGGCGGGGGCAGAATTCTTGCCTCCATGACTAATAGAGACTGTGGCCAGGTACAGCCATGCCTCTAGTACAGGTCTAGCTGGACCCTTATTCTTCATTCTGGCATAATGGGGGCAGGGAGGATATGGACTGCAGGAAGCAAGGCTCAGGGAGTGACCTGGATCTACCCTTATATTCTGATCTCCATATCTAGGTCAGCTTGTGTTCTGGACTTAAGGATGGAGTCCACTGGGTGTGTTGGAGCTGGGAGACTATGGCGTTCATAGCACATGGACTGTTACCCTCTGGCTCCAGTGCCAACTTCCTAATAGGGATGAGGATTTTTGAGGAGCTCTGGTGGGCAGGGGTCATCTATGGTCTTCCCTCCTCCCTCTCTGGGATGGGGCACAGTCCTGCACTCAGATTCAGGTAAAGGCAATAAGATGTCATGTGAACTGAGGAACCTCTGGTTCCTGAGCATCCGGGCTTAGCCTGGAAGGAACCAGGTCCCTAGTACCTAGTACTGAAGATCAGATTCCGATGCAAGCCCTGAGACAGGACTGATCTTGACTGGTGGGACTGGACCCCAGCTACCATGAACCAGCTAGAACGAGGACAAAGAGGGAGCTTCCACTCAGCACAGCACAGGGAAGGATCCTCAATGGGTTAGACGCCTGAGGACTGAGCTCAGAACCACCAGCAGGAAAGAGGAGGATAGGGTTTGCAGGGCCTTTCCCTGCATGTGTGCTAGGAAGTGCAGGGCTGGCCCAATGGGACTAGCCATGGGTCCAGTGTGCCCTTAATACTTAATACTTGAGAAGGGGCCAGGTTAGCCACTAAAAGAGGTGATTTCTGGGTCCTCACAAAGCTGGGGACACATCACACTGACCTTGTGTGTGAATGGCTGTGGAGGCCTCTGGGGGCATCACCACAGAATGAGAACATCAGAGCAAGCTGAGTGAAGCCAGCAGCCCTGCCACCCTACTGGTCACCTCTGGAGTGAGTAGGGGTCACCTCCTAAAGGGCGGCCACTGGCTGCCTTCCAGTAGGCTCCTTGAGTTGCGCTTTCCATTTCCTGGTGAAGACTGGCTTTCCAAGATGCTAGGGGGACACCCAATATGAAAAAGTCAGAGATGTACAGAGGGGCCACAGACCCAAGGAGCCTCAGCCAGACTGTGCCACCCACAAACCTAGAGGTCCCCAGAGAGCAAGATTCTCCAATTGAGCAGAGGCTTGCTGGTTTCCAGATTGTCTGGGCCTGGTCACTTCTGTCTCTTTCCTGTTGTACACAGGGAATGTGGAGTGGACCCTGCTCCTGTCCATGCTGCCACGCGCCCCAGGCTGGCACAGTCCACATGCTGTTTTCCTCAGCTGTATAATGGGCTCAGTGCTGTAAGCCCTACTTCCTGCAAGTGTCACTATCAGTGCAATGACCAGTCATTTCCTTAATCAATAGCTAATTCTAATTTCATGCTTACTAGCCATAGAGGTCAGCTATGACAAGTAACATTTGGAGTAAATCAACATTTTAAACAAGAATAAGATGAAGTTTATGATCGAAAGTCATTAGGGGTATCTTCTTGCCTGAAACCAGCTTTCTTTACATCTTCCTAACATCCCTCCCTGGGCCATTCACATTCATGTGCTGGATATCAAGAATTTTCTCTACTACAACTCCACTATTAGAAACACATTCCTTTGAGTATTTCCTCATCATCCCACAGGTCCCTGCCATGTTTAACAGGTGATGCCTGTGCTCTGAGGCTGTAACAGGAATGATCTTTTGATGCTCATCTGAATGGCATGCTTGTAGAAAGCCTACACAAATAGGCCAACAAAAGGTGCATTTTGGAAATGAGATGAGTGGAGAGATCCCCCAACCTGGAGAACCCGAACCCTATGTGTCTCTGATAAGTCATCTTCCTAGCACAGTGTGAAAAGGTGCCAGGGAGGCCATGCAAAGCATCTCTGACTTCTTAGGACCAAGACCTTCTGGCACTAGATGGGGGAACTGTTGTGGGAGCTGGCGTGCCCAGAAAGCACAATAGGGCTTTGTCTGCAGTAAGGAGCTACCATCCTAATCCTGGGGTCTATACCACCAGCACAGGGCATAGGGGCCACAGAGTCAAAGGCCAGCCCTTGGCCCTAGCCTTCATTCCTCCTCAGTTTTGCCTAGGACACTCATCTCCACACCTCTAGCCATCATTCATGAGGTCAGAAGATACCACGATCCACATTCCTGCCTTCAGTGATCTACAACCTGGGTAGGGAAGAGAGCAGGCAGTGAGCAGAAAATACCCAGTCTTGGGTGGTGACCGCTGCAGGTGGGTGCTCAGGGTGGTTGGGGGCCCAGGGGTTCCTCACAGGTCTTGTGTGGACAAGGCCATGGTGAAGGGAGAGGGTCCCCCTGACACCAGGGGGATGAGCAGGATAGGGCCTCCAGGAAAGAGACTGAGATGTGCTTCATGAGCCCTGAGAACAGAGGAGGCAGGACACTGGGGGGTTGGGCAGGAGGGAGGTACATCAGGTCTCACAAAACCAGGACTGGGAGTTGTGGACAGCAGCCTGTGTCCCTCACACCACAACCCTGGGTGAACTGAAGGCACAACGAGGCGCTTGTGGAAACAGAGCTGCTTGGGCACACACACACCATCTTCCTCCAGACCTCTGAGTGCTGGCTGCTCAGATAAATATCTCCAGATAAATAGTGATTGTCCCAAACCACTATGAAATTGAGATAAAAATAAGAGGAGCTGGGGGCTGCTCTGAGATGAGTTTCCCCTGGAGCAAACACCATGAAACACTCATCCAGCAGAGACCTTTGTGTTTGAGGGAGAGGATGAGCAGTACCCCCTGCGGAGATGCAATCAGGACTCTCCAGGCAGGGCCCCAAAGTGTTCACCCCATTCACCTTGCTCCCCATGCTTCACCCACCCTGCTCCTGTGTACTTTACCACAGCTTCCAGGGGAAATTTAAATCACAGCAAACCACTCCATTTGACTAGAAGGTGTTTTTGTTTGAGATCTCAATCCACTCACGAACTGGCAGTTACAGAAAAGTAAGCATCTTAGAAACACTGGAGAATGGTAGCGGCCACTTGGAATTCTTAGGAAGAAATGTAGACTTAGCTAGGGGAGGTGGGTACCAACTCTGTGTGGTGTGTGTATGTGTGTGCGTGTAATCTTGTGTGAGATCATATGTGTGCACATGCATGTGAAGGCAGAGCTGACACTGGGTGTCTTCTTCAATCACTCCCCACCTCATTTTTTGGAGACAGGGTCCTTCACTGAACCCAGAGGTTGTCAGTTTGGTTAGACTGCCTGGCCAGCAAGCCCCAGGGATCCTCCTGTCTCCACCTCACTCAGCTCTATTTTCCCAGCCTCATAGGTATCAACCCTTAACTACTTCTGTGAATACTGCCAAATGTGGGGCCAGGACAACAGCCCCCTATGAGGCCCATGTGTGGGCCACTGTCTTCTCTCTTGGGATCCCTCTCCTCTGGCTGGCTGCCATCCCTAGGTTCTGCCCGCCACGAAGACCCCTTTGTCGTCCTCTAGGCAGGTTGGCTGTCTGCCCTTGTGACCTGGAAACAGGACAAGCCTGGCAGGTGTCACACAGGTGGGGATAAGTGAGACTGTCTCCATCTCCCTTTACCTCCTTTCACTGTGGCCCCTTTGGATCCTGAGACAGCAACACAGAAGCAGCTCCTCCACTTACTGCGAATCCTGACCTCACTTGCCAGGAATCCAGGAATGACAACCTTTCTGTATGTACAGACATCATGATTCAGCGAAAATGGCCACCGTGGGATCAATGGACACCTCCAGGGTTCACCTCTGGTTCTGAGGTGCTTAAGCAGATGAGACTCAGCCCCAGTAGCTTTGGATAATTCAGCATAACACTGAGGTTCTGCCCAGTGACCTGGTAGGTTGACCCTGCAATAGGAGTGTCAGGGTGACCTCCCGATAGGACCCCAAAGTTCCAAGGCTCAGGGAGAATGGGGACTCCAGCCATGGGTGGCATCGTATGATCCATTTCCCTGTTCTCAGTGATGTGTGATCATATGTATAGACATTTAATATTCACTTAGCAAACATCAAGCACCATCAATATGCAGAACCCAGCTCTAAAGCTTCCACCTGGAACTCAGCATCCATGGTACCGCACCTGTTTCATCAGAACAGCAATGTCTGTGCCTGTGCCAGGGATGGTGTTGCATTTAGTTGGAGCTTTCTCTTCTGATTTCTTGAGCGTGTATTTAGCACCAGTATCCTGAACAGTCAAGATTTGCTTTTAATGGCACAGAAGGAATGGAAACACATCCATTGGCCCTTCCTAATGTGTAAACTAAGATCAGATAGCAGCACCGGGTAGACTGCTGCCTTCTGTGTGTCCCAGAGGTCTAGGTGCTGGGGACATGGTCCCCTAAGTCCGTGTGCTGGTCCCTAATGCAGCAGTGTGGGGTGGAACCTCCAGGAGTGACAAGACTACGAGGCTGTGCCCTTAGGGGTGGATCCAGTTCATTACTAAGGGTGGGGGTCTGGTTCAGAATGCGGCTCCTCATGCTCCGGGCCCTCCTGTGGTCAATCAGGGGATGACGTGGGGAGGTTCTCTCCAGGGATCAGTGCCATGCTCTCGGGCTGCCTGCCTGCAGAACCGTGCCTAGGGCAGACTTCTGTGGCTTTTACATTATGCGGAATGAGGCATGCTGTCATAGTGGCAAGAAGCACACGGAAGCTGCTTTTCCCCTAGAGACACCCCAGTTCTTCCGTCTCCTCCTGCTGTACCCCACAGAGGACAGGACCTCAGGACTCCGATTCTGAGCTGAGGTCTGTCCTTCCTGTGTCTGTGGGAGGCAGACTCCATAATGTAAGTGCACATAAGGACAACAGAAGGCAATGCCCTATTTTCCTTGGGAGGGAAGGAGTGGAGGAGTTAGAGGTGGAGGTCCACGTTTCTGCTGTGGTCAGAAGGTGGCTCTACTCACTGACCTGGACATTCTGCTTTCCTCTGGGAAAGTGGACTCCTTACAACTGCAGTTGGAGGCTGTGCCCGTGTGAGCTGCCCAAGCAACGGCCCTGACTCTGGAGTAGGGGCTCCTGGCAAGCAGACAAGGTGTTGTACTTTGCCTAGGGTGGAGGTGTGTGTCTGTGTGTCCCTGTGTCACTGGGCTGGAACATGAGCATATTCCCACAGGCGGCTTGACAGGCCCTTCTCGGCAGGCTGCTACGGTGAACTGCTATGAGTGTGAGGGGACGCTGCCATCCGGGGCCAGGTACTGGAGGCTGGAGGAAGCTGAGAGTTTGGTCTTCTCAGGCCTCAGGGATCTGGGCCTGTGGGCTGGGACAGTGATCACAGAGTGGTTCCTGTTTAGTCAACAAGGCCCAGGTGGATCAGAGTGGCTGGAAGTCCCTCCACTCAGAGCAGCAGGAGCCCCTCACTGTCACCAGGAATGCAGGGTGCTAGTAGAGGGTGGCTGGGTTGAGCCTCCGTCTGTGCGTTTTGCTGAGTGTCGATCATTTCCTGCTCTCCTGGGTTGGGGTGCAACAGCAGAAAGGAAGAGATGAGCTGGCCTGGGACCTGACAGCAGCATTTGGGGTTCCCAAACCAGGGAGCACCCTAGACTCAGTCCTGGTTCGCACCAGGACCCTCCGGGCTCTGCTGTCCTTCACAGCTGTGCTGTGCGGTCCCCTCTGGCCCACACGGTCTAATGTTCTACCATGGTTCTACTTCCACCTCTCACGGGGTAAGCTCCATTGTGTCAGGGAGAATGTCTGTCAAAAAGCATGTCAGTCCTTTGAAACCCACTCTGTCTACGAAGCATGTCACATTCTGGTGAAGTAAGTACCACAGGCCAGGCCTCACTTCTCCCTCCCTCTCCTTCCATTTTCCTCTCCTCTGCCCTCCTCGCTCCCTCCCTCTATCCTTCCTCCCCCCCCATCCCTGTGACCTCCCCCCCGCACACCTCCCTATGCACTGGGCTGCCTCTTCTCTTTCTCGGCCTCCTCCTTTCTCTTTCCAGCATTATTTTATTTATTTTTATTTCATATGTATGAGTGTATTGCCTGCATGTATGTAAGTGCACCTGTACTGTTCATTGCCCTTGGAGGTTAGAAAAGGATGTCAGATCCCCTGGAACTGGAGTTACAGACAGTCGTTAGCTGCCATGTGGGTGACGGGACTCGAACCCAGGTTCTCTGTAAGAGCAGCCAGTTCTCTAACCACTGAGTTATCTCTCTAGCCCCAGTTTTTTAATTCTTAGTATCCTCCCTCTAACATGGTATGACTTTAGGAAACGACCCTGTTGCTCAAGCTCAGTGGATGGCAAAGCCCCCGGGACTCACTACTGTCACAAAGCAGATGCACGAGGACATCCAGGGCTGCGGTCCAGGCCAGGTGGAGGGGACTTTGCTCACACATGGTGCCCTCGTGGTAGGTCACATCCTCTAACTAAAGATCAGAGTGTGCAGGTGGACTCTACACAGCCTGGGAGTCCAGCACCCTGGACAGCGTTTGAATCCAGAACCAGGTCAAGGACGTGGGACCTCATCCTCCTCTACTTGCATCTTCTAGCAACCAAACCAAGAATAATCTGTGAGACACAACCATAGCCATCAGCTTCTTGCCCGCTGACATGAGTCACTGAATTTCACCAATGGATGATAGTATTTGACAGTTAGGGCTGCCTATGACCAGGCTCTGAAACAGAAATAAAAATTTGCTCACTGTTTTCACTTTTTCTTTGATGTTGTAAAAGAACCTAAAGAAACTGTCCATCAAAAAAGATTGTTCCTCTGGGGCTGAGCCAAGGTGGAATTCTGCTAACAGGACTGTCAACACAGCCTAACTTTCCCAGGGTCAAAATGCACAACAATCTTCACACAGAGCAGAGAAACTGATCCAACAGTCAGAGAAGAACTGAACCCTGACAGGAGTTTTGGGGCAGAGTGTGATGTGAATATGCCTAAGTTATGGTCTGGCAACATCGTGTTGGCACAGGCAAGGACTAGCGAGGCCGAGCTCCACCTGGCAGCTTCCTGGGGTATGAGGCAGAGTGGTCTCTTCCAGATGCAACTGTTTCCAGGTGCTATGCAGGTGACAGAACTCTGAATCCACCTGCTCCAATTCCTGTCCCTGACTCAGGGCAGGCCCAGGCAACTTCCAAACTGAATCTCTGGGCAGAGCATCGGCACTGGCTTTAGCAAGTTTGTGTTCAGAGGCCCCATCTGCCTTGCTGGGCCCTCAGACCCACCCTCCCCTAAGCAAATGCCACTTAGAAGAAAAACACTGGATTGTGATCATTCAGATGTGACCTTAACTATCACACTGAGTTTAGGTACCAACACTACACTGAAGACATTAGGACATACCTCCTGGGTAGAAGCCTACAACTGGAGGCCTGCAAGGCTAGGGTGAGTCTGGCCATGGCCCGGGCAGAATGGACTACTTTGTAGGGATCTGCAGGTTGCAGTGGTGACTCCCCATGGCTGCCTCTTCACTTCCTCCACTGCAGCCCCACTCCCCTAAAGTCCCTCCTACCCCTCTCCCCATTGTAGCTCTTCCCCCATAGCATCCCCTCCTCTCTGGCATTCTTTCCCCCATGGCAGGCCAACCCCACTAAAAAGTCCTCCTGAATAAAACTCTCTCCTTCCTAAGCCTAGACTTGTTTTTTATTTGATGCTCCATAGAAGTGTTAGTTTGACCATTATGTAATTAACAGCTGAGCTACCATCTCCACACATCAAAGTTGTTATGTCAAATCTCTCTGAGGGACTTCTTTTCAGAATGACTTGGCTCCTGTCCTCTGCCTGGTCTCAGAAAACAGCAGAGCAATGCTATCAGGCACAGCTTTGTGCTGTGACAGTCGTGCTGGTGTGTCACAGCAGATGAGGTATATTCGTTAAAACATAAGAAGTCCTGCTCTCTTGTAAAGTACCAGATCCTGTCCTGAGGTCAGAACACAGTGTGTAGTCAGGACCCTTCAGGAGGGGTGGCAGCAGAGGGAGCCGGCCAGGCACTGAACCCAGTGCAGTCCGCGGTCGCTCCCTAATGTAACATCCTGCCCTCTGTGAAGTCACTCATTTTAACGTTTCTGTTAAGTCAAGCCCCTTGACTCGACAGCACCGGCTGGGTGATTTTGGTCTCGTCTCCCGCCTCTTGCCTGGCTCCTTCCCGTGTTACTGCTGGTCATGAAATCACCACTGCTATCTGAGCTGTGGGACGTAGAGCTTAAAACCCTCAGTAGGGGCTGTGGAGCTGACAGTGAGGCTGGAAAGACCTGGTATCTTTAGCTGGTCACCTTCTTCTAGGCTCCGGGCTGATGGCGCTGGGTTTCTGGATGTGGAGAACACACCCTGCTATGTGAGTGTGGTATCTACTTCCTCTGTTCTGCTCAGAGCTCAGGCTGAGGCTGGCCTTTTCCAACACCCAGGTGGGTTTGCCTTGCTTCTTCAGCAACACCGTACCTGGCTCTGCAAAGAACATGGGCACATGCCAGTGAGCAGAAACTGAGAGAGACTGCCAGTGTGAAATGACAGACCTGACACCACTAATCCCTTACAGCAAGAGCCAGACTCATAAGGTAAGCCACTTGCAGGGCTGCAAGTAAGTGAGTGATCTGGATCCTGTGGTGGGATTGAAAGGTGAGGGGTTGGGCACATGCTGTGTCAGGTGGAGTCAGTTACAGGAGCCACCTGCAGGGGTGACTTGGCACTACAGTCCCCACCCACCAAGAATGAGGTCCAGGGCTTCTGATAGGCTCCCCAGGTGGAAAAGCTGCTCAGGGTTGGCCTATGAGGCAAGCTCCAGGTTCTGGGCTCTATAGTCTAAGCAGACACGGCAGAAATAATCCACAGTGAAAATGACTCATCTGAACTCCTGTCTCTGTGTAATAAACCAACCACTCTCATGTGCCCGTGAAAGGGAGTGACTGGCATCTGGCTCTAAGAGTATTTGGCAAATGTCTGCCCAGGTGGTCTCACAGCACATCCACTTCCTTCAGCACAAAAATGCCCAGCTCAGAAAGAAATCAGGGAAGCAGATGCCAGAAAGAGAGACCTGTTTCCATCCTTCAGGGCAAGGCTGGAATGGTAAAGTGTGCTTGTTTCTCAAATGAGTGGCGGTGCTTGTACAGCAGATGTGGCCACAGCAGCATGGTGACAGCCCAGAGCCGTGCTGTTTGCTCTGGCGTGTCACTGCAAAATGCTGTAATGGATGCTTCCCATGAGACGGGTGCACGTGGCTGGGGGACAATCAGTCCATCAACACCAACAAGGGTCCATCCCACACATACTGGGGCATGATTACTACACTCTGGCTTGGCCTAAGAGGAGTTGATGGCCACAACCCTGAACATCACGTCGTGTTTGCTTAATCTAGTGTAAAACCATCTTATTACCAATACTCCACTGACTCCCAGTGAGCATACACTGAGCTGACAGAGCTGCCTGCAAATGTTCTGCAAAGAACATCAGGGGCCAAACTGAGGCACAGGCTTATCCCTGCAAAGCAACAGAATCCTGACGTGGGCATGGCTGAGCTGCCCCTGATGTGGTACAGGCAGGTAGTAGGGGAGGGGTGGTGTCAGCAGTCAGGAAGCTGACCCTCATACCAGGTCTCTCCCAGAGCACTCTGCAAAGAGATGACATGAGCCTCAGCATGGGGTGACTTTGCATCAAAGCGGTTGTTAGGGTAATAAGAATGGGGTACTATGGACTCAATCAGACTGATGGGGAATGATTTCACCTCCTGGAGGCCAAATTGGTGATGGAGCTGGGGAGAAGGCTGGGAAGGCAAACCAAGCCAGAGGACATGGCAAAGGCTACTCAGTCCTGTATCTGTCCAAGTTCTCACTTATAATAATTATAATAGCAACTTCTGCTGTATGAATACGTGAAGTCGTTCATGCAGACACATATATATATATGAATATGATTTTGGCACAGTGCCAGGAACTGTTAATTAAACATTTAAGAAGTACTGATCACAAATATTGCACCAGTGGGGGCCAGCACAAGCAGAAGTAACAGGTGTAAGTTGAGCAAGTGCTTGGAGAAAATTCCTCAGTCTGTCTGCAGATGGCTCCAAACCTTTACTGTCATAACCAGGACACCAGTGGGCCTTGCCTACAGGTACACAGGGCCAGGCAGATCCACAGCTCACCCATGGCCATGGCTCTCCTCAATTTTCATTGCCAGAGTTCCCCCAGCTTGTGAAAAGGTGACCTGCTATGGAGGAAAATTAGCTGAGCACCACCAAGGGGGTGGAGAAGCCCATGAGCAGACTGAGAGTGCCTCAGTCTGCTGGGTGGGCCCAGGACTCCCAGCGCAGGTCTCATGGGGACCACAGCTACCTCCTGTCATACAGCCTAACAGTCTGCAGAGTATAAGGTGGGTGCAATCCCTGCACCCAGGCGCCGGCACTGTGGCCAGGTGGGTCTGCTTGCCAGAAGGTAGTAAGATAGCACAGGAGACCGAGGGGCTCTGTAGCCCTGAACTGACAGCTCCTGAGCTGAATGGACAGAGAAGCTGGTTCATGGACAGGGGGATGCAAAGAAGAAAATGCAGCCAGCAGGGCTGGGCTGAGGGGAAGAGCCATAGCGAGAGCTCAGGTCCTCCTTCCTGCCCAACACTCGGCTCTTATGGAGTTGAGGGTAAATGGTTTTACATTCAATAGGTTGGTCTGTCTCCTAGGGTAAGAGTTGGATGGGGAACACACAGAAGCAGCCTCTTGGGCCAACTCTAGGGTCCACATTTTCAAGGAGGCCAATCCTTAAATGCAAATGCCAGGCCCCTGCCCCTCCTGTGGGCAGAAGAATTGCTGGCTCGGGGCCCTGGGTGAGCCCTGCATGGGGGAACCCCACTCACAGAGGTATGCTGGGCCAGCACCATCAACACGGTGAGGCCAGGCACCCATGGCCAGACATTGCTGACAGCCTGTGTCTTGGTTTTATTTTTGCTGATTTGTCTCCCTGATTTAATGTGAGCTCCATATTACTTAAATACAATGTCTTTTGAAAAACTGCCTAATTTGTAAAGTTTAAGAATGAGGGCAAGTCACGGGGCTCCTGGGATGGGCGGCGGGTGACAGTCTAGTGGGTTGGCATTTTTCTTACCATTCTTCGAGGGTTAGAAGAGTGAATTATCAGGGCGGTGCTGATATCAGGGTAGGCAGGGCTGGCCCTGAGCAGCCTGCCCACGCTGTGAGTGGGTCATCAACAGCCAGGAGCACAGAGGTTTCCCCATGGGGCTGCTGAGCAGGGTGAGGGTTCTGAGGAGACGAGATGTTCATAAATGGTATGCTCACCTCTGAATCTGCCTTGGAAGAGAACTCTCCCTACCAGATAGTAGAAGTGACTTCGGAAGAGGAAAGGCCGCATTTGAGAATACAGAATACACCTGGAGCCCTTGCCTGGGGGAGGTTTTATCGGGCTTGACCCAGCATGGTGGGTGCTTAATACAGGACAGACCATGGTATAAGCCACATGGGGCTTACCACAATCCTTTGGTGTATGTGTACTCTCTGCAGTGCTGTCTTGGCACAGGCTTCCATTGACAGACCTTGACAACAGATCTCCTGGGGATCAGTCTCCTCTGGGGACATCTGAGCAGGGTCTGCCCCAAAATGCCAGTCTGGCTACACCTCAGAGCTTCTCCCAGTGAGGTTGTGGAAGACACAGGGTAGGGTGAGTCTGCCTGTAGGGGACAGAGTCTCAGAAGTTGGAACAGGTGGACCTGACCTCTTGGGGGTAACATCTGAAGGTTTGATAGCCATGGAGATAGACAATGCTAACTGAGGGATGGCATGACAGGAGCCTTGCATGGTCAGTTACTTCTGGGCCTCCGGTGGGCAGGGCAGGAGAGGGAGCATTAAGGTGAGAGTCTTGTTCCCTGACACAAGCCCTGCAGAGCCTGACCCACTCTCCTTCTGTTTACCACCCTGATCTTTTTGCAGAGGGGTCAGAGGAGGGGCTATGACCAGGGAGACCAGAGGTTCCACCACCTGCATCATAAGACAGAGTCCCATTGCCCACCTTTTCTGGGGAGAGATCCAAATTTGAAACTCAAAGTATAGTATACTGAATGCCAATCACTTCCATGCCACTGGACAGTGGAACACTAATCTCTACAAGTGGGGCCTGCAGGGACAGGACCTCATCCTGAGGAATCAAGTTACTATGACAAGATACCTTATCTGAATATTTTAAATTGCCACATTATTTGTGGAAGATGCAGGTATATCTCCAGGACCTGAGAACATCTGTGCACCACAGCCCAGCACATGCTCAGCAGGGTGGTATGAGGGTGCTGGAGGCTGAGTTTTCTCTCTGTTGGTTCTACTCAGAAAGAGACTGGCAGTCAAATCATCCCTTGGTACAACCATAGCTACTGATGCCTAGGAGTGCATTCACCAGAAAAGGGTGGCTGTCTGTGAGAAATGACTCAGCTTTGATGGAAGACAGGAAACAAGTCCTAAGTAAGTTGGGAGACCATGATGCTTGATGCTTGAATGAAAATGGCTCACTGTGGAGGGATGTGATTGTAATGGCCTCCAAGAGAATCCTGGCCAGGTGTGATGATGTATGGTATGTGTGTGTGTGTGTGTGTGTGTGTGTGTGTGTGTGTGTGCGGTGATGTGTGTTGTGTGTGTGGTATGATGTGTGATGTGCATGTGAAGTGATGTGTGCACATGTATAGTGATGTGTGTTAGATATATGCGGCATGACACATGTAGCTGTGCAGTGTGTGTAAGTGATCTATGTATATGCATTCAGCAACATTGTATGCTGTGATATGTGTATGTATGGGTGTGTGAGTCTAGTTAAGTTGGTTGTAAAGATCATTTGGATTGGGACCCTGGAAGAATCACTGTTCTGGAACATTTCACACATTTGGGGCAGTGGAAGCAAGGAGCAGGTGCTCTGAGTTAAAGCACAGTGAGCGGCACTCAGCTGCTGTCACAGACACAGGATAAATGCCTGGGCCAGTCGGATGAAACAAGTCCAGAGATGCAGCCAACAGGACCCAGGGACTCAGTGTGAGGTTGGTGGCACATCAAACCAGACAAAGTACCCAGTAAACACAACTGGGAAATGAGGTGTCCTTTCCCAAGGAAGATGGTAAGAGCTTAAAGGTTTGAAAATACTTCTTTCTATATATCACACATGTGAGTTGGCAGAGTCCTTCAGGAAGGTAATTTGCCAATAAAAATGCACATACTCTATGAGCAAAAAATACCATTTCTAATTTACAAAAATTGTGGCATAAATGCATATATTTGTATGAGAATAGAAACTGCAGTGTTGTCTGCAGAACAGCAAGCAAACAAGGGGAAAACAAGCATTCACGGGGCCCTGGAGTACCCGTGTGACAAAGGATGAGACATGGCTCTCTGACCTGACGAGGAGAACGACACCCCCTTGTTAGCTGTTCTGTGTTTTCGGGAAATCATTAATGGTACCCAACACCTCAACAGGACAAAAATTGATGGGAAATAGTGACCTGGAGCCACATGCCCACTGTGTGAGGTGCACCATGCCCTGGGATCTGGGAGAGCACCCAGGGTCTGAAGTGTGTCAGTTTGTGCTCATGGGCTGTGCTGGGGCTAGGGGTTAGGTATGCGAGACCCTCGCCACTTTATATGACATTTATGTGTCACCGTGGGGGCTTCTTTTTCCTGTTTGTGCCTTTCTGTCTTTCCAATGGAGTAAAGGCTTACAGAAGCTGTGGGCTGGCCCAGCCAGGGCAGTGAGGGCCTGCTATCACACAGGGGCCACTGCCTTGGGTCATTACTCTCACGTACCCTGACATCTGCTTCAGGTGATGGCCCCTTCAGCGTTGGAGTAGCTGCTGCCCCCTCCACTGGCTCCCTGAGAGTGACAAGATGAAGTACAGAGACTCGGGAGATTGTCTTCATTTGTTCTATTAGCCTCTTATAATCCACAAGGGCTTCTCTGGTCCAGTGTTAAGTTGATGACAGGAAGGGTTTAAGATGGAGCCTGGCACCTCAGCAACTGGGACGCTCCTGGAGGTTTCCTGTAGGGTCATCTTCTGTGAGGACTGGGATTGTCCTGGAGGTTTCCTGTAGGGTCACCTTCTGTGAGGACTGGGACTGTCCTGGAGGTTTCCTGTAGGGTCACCTTCTGTGAGGACTAGGACGCTCCTGGAGGTTTCCTGTAAGGTCACTTTCTGTGAGGATTCACTAGTGATTTTTGGAAAGTTCTTATAGAGATGAATGAAGCTATTCTGCTAGCTACTTCATACCTAAGACCTCTGCCTGTGGCTTGATTCCCACACTGCACTGGGGGCAAGGGGACCCGAAGCTTTGCAGCAATGGTGCTTTGCAAGAACTCACCACTTCTTATTCATGGGCTTTATATTTTAAAGCACAGCTGGTAATTTAAAATGAGTGATTGATGAACACTTTAACTTCAAAGCATGGCTGGGGTGGATCAATCTGTGTCACACTCTCCTGACCTCAAAATGGCATCTAAATCCCATCTCTTCTCTGAAAGTGGAGGCCAGGGGCCTAGCTCTGGGATTAGTCAGTGGTGATGAGTTTAACTAAATGAGGGAAATTTTCTATGTATAATGTAGGGATCTTCTCATGTGTCACAGTGGCCCTCTGAGGATCTACATGGGGTATGTATGGAGTCACCCTGCTTGGGTGCCATTCTGAGGAGGCTGCAGACTGAGCTGTGTTTAGTTTGGGTGTCAGCTGAAAATCTTTGCATCACATCTGCCCAACAAACATTCTTAGCAAAAAAATGTTGTAGATTCAGAAGAGCTGTAACTTTCTAGAGACGTTATGCTCATCTGTGCCTGTCAGTGTCCACCCTGAGGTGGAGATAACCACCCTATGCTTAGATATGTCCCTGGCCATGCCATTGCAGGCCCATGATTCTAGAGGCTCATTACTCAAAAGTCCAAATCATAAACAGAACCATAAACAGACGGAGGGATCTGAGGATGTCCTGGTATCATGACTTCATGCTGGGGTCCCTGTACCTTTGCTGGGCACTGCTTGTGACCCTCATACATGTCCACTCCAGGCAACAGGAGTCAGGATGAGTTCTCTCATCTGGAGCCTACAGACACCAAGTGAGTACCACAGAGCCTCAGAACGAAAACAGCACAGAGGGTCCAAATTTGCTTGGAGGGCCTAGCACACTGCCAAGGCTCAGGCTAACATCGGGTGCAAGGCCCAGGCTGGGGCACCTCTGGGTCCCCCTTCAATGGCCGTAACAGGTGGTAAAGATGGAGTTTGGGGGCTGGAGGCCAGCCCTGCTCCTGTGAGCAGCAGGGTGCATGGAGGCCCAACTCTGCTGTTTTGCACCTGGCTCTGCATTGCCGTAACCGTCACAGCTCAGCACTGTCCTGTTTTTCTTCTTACTTTTTTCAAGTTTGCTTATTATTTATTGTGCAGCTGTTATGACCCAGGCTGCATGCCAGCATTGCACAGGGAGGCAGAAAAGAGATGAGGCGGAGAGGTGATGTGCTCACACCCCGGGACTAGTCTTGGGCTTCTAGATCCTTCTAATAGTTGCAGCCTGAGGCAGTGGGCATGGGTGGGGCCTGGAGATGGGATACCTTGTGCCAGCCTCCAATCATCTCTTCTGACTATTCAACTCTTAGTACATTGTGGGTTTTTTTAATCCTTCTTGAATCTGTAAGATTCCTATATTATAGTCCTGCTTGGAGGAGTGAAGGCCCAGCACCTTTCCCTCCCGCCTCCCAGGATCCCCAGACAGACCTGTCTCCTTAGGCTCCTTCCCTGGGGGAGGACTGTTATAACCAGGAACAGCCAGGCTGTAGGATTTCCACCCTGATGAGCCAGTGGCTGGGGTACAGGTTGGGAGAAGGGGCTGCGGTGCAGCTGCAGCTGGCTTCAGTCACTCCCACTTGCTCCCACCTGCCTGATCCTACCACCCTCTGCCTTCACCCTCGGCAGCCCCACCCCATGGCAGGTGTGTTCAGCCACAGGCTCCTGGCCATAAGACAGAATACTCAGTCAACACCGGCAGGGTCTCACGTCTTGGCTGCCCAGGCTTTGAGGCTTTGCTGCTCTGGGCCAGTGTGAAAGCAGACGTCCCTCTCTGAGCTCCAGGGAGAGCCAACTGCAAAGTAGGATGGCTATAGGACTGCTATGCGACGGCCCCACTGTGTGGAGCTCCCCTCCTCTCCATCTGTGTGTAGTGCTATAAGGTCACGCAGGGGGAAAGTCAGAGCCCTGTGCATTTCAATTTTTTATCCTGTTATTTACTATCCAGCTCAAGGGGTCAGACAGCACCCAGCCAGGGTACAGGGTCTCCTCCTTTCCTACAAACCTCTCTGCTGAATCCACTGAAACGTCACACGGGAAATTTGTCAGAAGTACTATCTGCTCCTCTGCACTGTCGTGCTGAGGCAGGCCACCTGGTCTGGGGCCATCTACCTGTGTACCTGGAGGACTCAGGAGCTGAGCTGGGCCCCTGGCGTCACTTCCGGAGCAGCTTCAGTCTCCCCCAGCAACCCTCACAACCCACGCTCACCCAGCCAAGGTTGAGCAGAGACCCTGCATTAAGGGGGGCTTGGAATTCTGTGTTCAACAATCAGAAGCCTGCAAAGGCCCCTCTTACCCTTGCTCTGAAGATCACTCAAATTGACCTCACATTCTTCAAGAAACTTGGCTCCATGAGACTTTCTGAGCTATCAATAATAGCAAAATTTCCCTTTCAAGGAGATTCCCATCCTGGGGAAGCTTTCAGAGGAATGTGCTCTGGCTGCTGGGAGATCTAGAGCCAGCCTGAGGAGGTGAGGATCGAGGCCCCTGCCCCATCCTTGATGAGCCTTCCCCACCCCCATGATACCCACAGTCGGGGGTGAACACAGCACACCATGGCCTCTGTCCTGTGGGCTCATGGAACATGGAGGCCCTGCCTCAGCCTGTCCTGGGCAGTTCCAGCCTCAAACATGAGGTATGTACTATCAATGCCCCAAAGCACAGGGGCATCTGCCAGTGGTAGTGCCCTCACAGCACCGTCAGTCACAGGAAAGGAGCCAGAGGAAAAGACCTGCCACTGAGGCCCTTCCGCTGAGTCCCTAGTGGCCTAAATGTGCCAACAAGACTCCTGATCCCTGAGCCAACCCGTGCTTGTGGCTCACACTTGCCTCCAGTGTGCTGGGAAGAAGACTTGGGGTCATCTTTCATCTGTGGTGTTCCAGGTCCTCACCCCAGGCTGCTGTCACCCATCCATCACTTTTCACCTGGAGTCCCCATGGAAGCAGAAACCGACTCTTCCAGATGGCACCACCTACCCGCCTCTACTCTGCCTTTGAGCTGCACCCAGGCTTGAGAATTGCAACTTTCAGGACCCATGCATGAAGTGAGTGTGCTGGTGTGTTCTGTGCTCAAGTGGGAGGCACTAGACAGAGGGTGCATGAGCTCTGAGTGTGTGTGTGGAGGGGGTATGATGTGACAGAGGCTCACCATCAATGTTACGGCTCTCTCTCAGGTGGATTTTGGGAACCCAGACCTGGCAATTACATAGAACTGACCACAAAACCACAGCACTCATCAAAGGGCCAGGCGCTCCGGTACAGGAAGATGCATAGAGATGCCTGGGGATCAGTTTCCCTCAGGGCTTACTGTCATGGCTCCAGGGCTTTAATCTGTGGTGATGCCATTTTCTTGTGTACAAATCAATTTGATAATAATCATGATTCCTCCTTAGGGTGAGTAGAAACCAGCGGCCCCTCTGAGGTCAAGACGCTATGGTCCTGACCCCACACCTATCAAACAGCACCAGTGCTTAGCTCCCCAGGGATGACAGACACCAACCCCTTCTCCTGTAGGCATGGGTTCCAAATATTGTTTACACCTTGGAGGGATGGCCAGAGACTGATGGAGAACTGGTCAGCTTAGGACAGTTTCTCCACAGCCTCCTAGGCATGTGCCACTCAGCCTCCTACCCAAACTGACCTTGCTTGAAATCCTCAAGTTGCCTAAGGGGTCCCCAGAAGCACAACACAGTAACTGATGGCTTGAACACCTAGAGATCATCACTATGGTTACTGCCATGAGGAACAGCAGATGCCTGCACAGGGCCAAGCGGGGCCCAAAGAGAGGCTGCCTCTGGTTGGAGAGAACCAGCCAACACAGGAAAGAGCAAAGGAACACTCCAAGACAGTCATAGAAGCTGTGTGTAAACTAGAGGGGACTCAGTCCCATCCCCTTGCCATCGCCTAGCACAGCACCCTCCTCAGAGAGGAGGCACACCCATACTGGGCAGAGGAGACTCCCTATGAGTGTTCCTGTGTGTGTACACGCGGCTGTGTGCACCTCTCCTTCCCCAGGCACGCTGTGGCTGTGCAAGCTGTAAACTGTTATCCTGCTTGCTGATTGCTCCCATGCTTTACTAGGTAGTGACATCACTGTGGGGTAGTCTGGGACTTGAGTAGGATGTCAACGCAGGCACCCAGACATATCTATAACAGTTACACACAATGCTGCCATTTGTACAAGATGGAGCCATGCTCTGGAAAGTCAGGAAGAAAGGAAATCCCTTCTTTGAAAGGCAGAGCAAGCACTGTTGTCAGTGACTCAGAGGACACATAGACTGGTGTCTCCAGACACAGAGGACAGCGTGTCTGTGGGTGATGCTAGAGTTCTAGAAGGCTCTGGGGGGAACAGCGCAAATCCCAACATTGTGCCTGCTGGGTTAGGGAGAGGGCAGGTGTGCTCAGGGGTCCTAGCTGCATCTCTCAACTCTCTCTGGACCTCTTTCCCTAGGATGAAGAGCACTTTCACGTGGTCCACGTCTCTGTGTGTTGCTCTTCCCCTGACATCTGCGGGGAAGAAGGAGACACATGTACGCTTCCTGGTGGCCCACAGCATTTTCCCACTTACCCTTTCTCACTCCCTGCCACCGTCATCTATATCCTTCTGAGTTCCAGATTCAGAGTGCACCCCTTGCACCCTCTTAACATCAAGGCCACCTTGAGCCCAAGCCTAAGCCCAAGACTGGGCTGCGCTTGTCTTTCCTTTGATGTGGGTCTGGTCTGTCTCCCTGCCCTGCTCTTTCACAGTGGGAGGTCACCTATGAGGCCCACTGCTGACTTGGCCCCTCTTGGGAACTGACAGAGATACTTTTTCTGACCTCTGTCCCCTGCACTAAGTATCCTGTTGCTATGCAGGGACCTTGTATGAGACTTAAATTGCCTTGCTGACCCCATGGTGGGGGACATGATCTTTTCGAGGTAGAAGAGACTCTGGAGGTTTTGAATGACAGACTGGCATGTGAATTGGTTCATAAAGCACTAAGCAATCAAGAGGGGAGAGTAAAGGGAAAGGAAGACGAATGGGTCTGTCTGGATCTCTTGAATGTGGCAAGATGTGTGTCTAGCTGAAGTGCCTAGGAATAACTGACAGAAGGCTAGATGCTATGCTAGTGAGCTTCTGCAGGACTCAAGCTGAACAACAGTTCCTGCAAGACACAAATGACAAACAGTGCAAGCGAAGACAGCTGGGCCTGTCCTCGGGGTAGGCAGTTATTTCTCCAGGGTATGGTGCGTGCCCTTCTCCCTTGCAAGGAAATGTGCTGGGAATGGAGATGTTCATCTGGCCCAGATCCTTCAGAGCCCAAGCGAGGCTGAAGGGGCCATGGTACTGGCCTGAAGCCGTTCGGGACCAGGAAGCTAGTTCCAGCAGCAGGCATATTGAGTTAGGGCATGGCCCCGCTTCCCCTTGGGCCCAAGCTGGACCTGGCAGCACCAAGACTGTCTGAGCAGGGAGATGTACAGCCGCTCTGTGGCAGTAATAGTACTCAAATGACCAGGATGGGTGCTTATGTAAAATTACTGTAATTATGGAGGGCTAAACAGTATGGTGTCTCCATCCACGGTGCCAATGTGGCTCTTTTGATGACAACTGATAGTCTTTTCATGCTGTATTTGGCCTTGCTAACAGTTCTTTTTTAGTATCCCCTTAGCTACCCAAGACTGATTTATGCTTGCTTCGAGCTGATAGCAGTAGGCCTTCAGAGATTTGGCCTATCCTCTGTAAAAAGAGGTTTCTTTATACAATGCTAATCCCCGAGTGTCTTAGAAATATGGAAAAGCATCTGAAAGGGCAGTAAAATAGCAGCTGAAGAGGCCGTAGAGCTGGCTCAGTGGTTAAGAGCATGTACCGTTCTTGTAGAGAACCTGAGGACCTGAGTTTGGTCCCCAGCACCCATGTCAGGAGGTTTACAATGGTCTGTAACTCCAGCTCCAGTAGATCTGGTGCCCTCTGGTACCCTATGCAGGCACCTGCACTCATGTGCACATAGCCCCATGCCCGTATGTGTGTGCGTGCACAACCCATACACATAGATACACACATAAGTAGTAAAATAAATCTTAAAAAATAGCAGTGGAAGGGTTTGAACAAAGGCACTGTGCATGGGTAGGAAAAGGTACTCCCATAAAGCAGAGGTTACTGAAGAAAAGTCCTAGTGCCAGGAGTGGGCTATCTCTCTGTGCGTTTCTGGTCAAGGAGGTTCCGGAGTAACCCCCGCTCCCCCAGACTACTGACACTTCCATTGGTTACATCCTAGAACTAGATGGTAAGATCCTACCGCTGGAGACATCACACACTTTGTTTTCAGGACGTGGAGAAATCAAGCTGAGACTGAAGTGGAAGTTTCCCCTCTGATGTCTGGCTTTTCTAGCACTAGCAATGCAGGTTGCTGGGGATGGATTGCCACTGATGGTCTTGCTCAGTTAGGGACCCTGCATATCACACTATCGAGATGCCAGACAAGATGCACTTGCAGATGCAGTACTGGCACAGCAGTAACTGGTGTAATAAACTCCTTTTCAATTGGATTTAAGGTCCACTCCACAGGAGGGAGCTCATTCTGGTACTATAAGCCAGGGCAGAAACCTGTGGGTGGGAAGGTCATAGGCCCCCGTAGAGAAGTGGCTGCTATATTATTTTGTTAAATGGATGTATGTGCTTGTCAAATTGCTTTTTAAACATTTACCAATGTCCACAGATTGCTGCTGTTGGTCTCTGTCATGCAGGAAACTTCTTTGTTATGGTGGACGTTGGTTATAGTGGAGACTGGATAACAAGTCAAACTGCTGAGAGGAAATGGCTCTTGCCGTGGCATAGTGGACCAATACTGAACCGTAAATGGAAGAAAAGAAAAGGACATTGGGCTGGGCGTGGTGGTGCACGCCTTTAATCCCAGCCCTCACGAGGCAGACACAGGCGGATCTCTGTGAGTTCGAGGCCAGCCTGGTCTACATAGTGAGTTCCAGGACAGCTGGGGCTACAGGGAGACCCTGTCTCAAAAAGACAAAAAAAAAGAGAAAAAGAATCGGACATTTCTCTCTCCCTCCAAGGCTCAGGGAAGATCACGGAAAAGGGATCAGAAGACTGTAAGGCGCAGAGGAAGGGTGGAGTGCTGTGCAGTTACTTCCTTGGAATTGAGACACTTCCTCCTGGAGGAAGGAGGGAGGCTCCAACCCTGGATGCTACAGGGTCAGGATACAGCGACACGATCCTTCGGCAGACCCCTCTCCAGGGCTGTATGAGCAGTAAACAATGGTTCGGGGAGTGCTTCTCTGGAGGAGCTGACTGCAGGCTGTACAGGGTACTCTAGGGATGCAGCTGTCTCACATTGTCATCTATATCAAGGAAGGTCTTCTGGTGATGCAGCTATCTTTCAACCATGTTTGCTCCTGCGAGTTACCCCAACAAACATGGTTCATCAAGCTAGATGTGGGAAAAATCATTTCTTTGATCTGTTGTGGTGCAAAATATAGAGTAAATAGGTGTTCGAATTTCCCCAGGAAAAGTCAACACAGCAGCCGAATGCAGCTCTGTCTACTGCATCTGTAGCACCTGGCAGAGGGGTGACCATGGGGAAGGACATAGGGGAGCATGGGGACCTCCAGTGCTCTGTCTCTGAGTTGACAATCCCCTATGGGAGGGACAGAGAGGAAAGGACTTTGACCTTGGAGTCACTTGAAGCTGGGCTTGAGTCTGAGGGATGTGCTCAGAGAAGGACAGTAGCTTCAGTTGTCACCTTGACACAAACCTAGAGTCACTTGGGAAGAGGGAACCTCATCTGAGGAATTTCCTCCATCAGACTGGCCCATGGCCATGTCTGTGAAGAATTTTCTTCATTTTTAGCTGATGTGGGAAGGTCCACCCCACTGTGGGCAGTGCCATCCCTAGGCAGGTGGGCCTGGGTAGTATAAGAAAAGTTACAGCAACATTCCTCCATGGTCTCTGCTTCGACTCCTGCCCCCAGGGTCCTGTCCTGGTTGAGTTCCTGCTCTGATTTCCCTCAGTGATGGACTATGACCTTGAACTTGTAAGATTAAATACAAGTTGCTTTTGGTCAGAGTGGCTTATCACAGCAATAGACAGCAAACTAAATCACCATTCACCAATCCCAGTGGGGTCATGGGAGCAGAGAAGCTCCACAGATTAGCATAACTGCAATTCCTGTGTTCAAGGCAAGAAGGGGCCCAGCTAGGGACTAGAGCCAGGAGACAAGTCAGTGAGGGTGGGTAGGTATCTGCTGATATGCACACTGGGGCCTAACTCAAAGGCTGGCTTCATGCTCGACAGATGGTCTTGCTGAGCTTTGCCAGGCTGCACCAGCCAAAGCCCCAGAGTCCCTTCTAGCTGCTCTGGCCCTGCACCCAACACAGTCCAACAGTAAGTCTCTCTGAGGTTCCACCCACGTACCACTTGGCTGTTTGTTTACCCCCATTACTTCCATTCCTGTTGGGTGGAACATTGTGTAGGTTGCCCCATCTCCCCTGTCCTGTGCTACAGTCCCCACTAACCACATTGACAGGGGTGAACTAGACAAAGGATCATGCAGCTCTCCTGGTGGCTCCTTTAGGCTGCCCACTTGTGAGGCCAGCATCTGAAGTCTCACCCTTACAGAGCTGCCCAGCCCTGGTGGTCAATGACTGAGGCCTCATCCAGCCCTCTCTGCTCCTCCACGTGCTGAGGCCAGCCCCACTCAGGCCTCTGCAATTTCTCTCCTGCGTCTTTTCAGGGTGGACTGTTTCTTGGTACAATGGTTGGCTCAGTCTCAGTCCTCCCTCCAGCCCTGTCTGTTCTCATACTGTGCTGTTGTCCCACATCACTAATTATGTCACTTACCTGCCTGCTCAGTCCCTGTCCTTTCCCCCGAGGTGGGCACTCTGCAGCAACACATCACCTGCTGCATTTGTTTCTGTGCCATCCAGCAGCTGGGATTTTGATAGGCATAGCCAAGCAACTCAAGAGTCCTGTCTCAACATGGCACTCTGTGCATTCAGACCACGGTGCATGCCTGGAGGAGCACGTGTGTTCCTAGGGTAGACACGTCTCAGGGGGCACCTGGCATGGACATTCCTGGGAGAGAGCCTGGTGTGGACATTCCTGGGAGAGAGCCTGGTGTGAACACTCCTGGAGAGCACTGGTGTGGCCATTCCTGGGGGAGCACCTAGTTGTGGACACTCCTGAGGGAGCACTAACATGGATACTTCTGGGTGAGCACCTAATGTGGATGCTTCTGGGGGAGCACCTAGCACGGAGACCGTGGCAACTTTTCCTCATCCCTTGCATACTGTTTGCTTAAAATTTCATCCATAGACTTTCTTACTGCCTTTGTTAACTTTTAGAATATGAATATCTCGTTGACAGCTTGCTCTTCCCAGAGATGTGTGTGGACTGTCAGGATGAATTCTGCATGCCTACTCTGATCAGAAGGTACAAGGAGAAGCCATTCCACTCAGAAAAGGTGCTAAAGCCCAGGATGTAACTGACCCACCCACAGTTCCTTAGAGAGTGCCTATCACGAGCCACCACAACGTGTGTGGAGATGGAAGGAGCTGTGGCATGCACTGGCAAGGGACTGAATGCTGGGGGAACAATTCATAGTTCATCATCTGTCTGAAGGGGATGCCACTGTCCCCTGGAAGAGGAACATAGGTTTAATCCAGATGACACAGAACTTAGGTCCCTGCTCCTGCCCCCCGGACTGAGCAGTCTGCTGGCAACAGGGTGCAGTAAAACCCACACATTTTAAGCCTGCACTTAAACAAACATCTTCAAGCCAGCAAAGAGCAAATGTTTTAAAGGATAAAACAGTTATTTCCACCAGGGGAGTTTGATGAGCATGGCACAATTTATTGCCAGGCCATACATAAAGGAAGCTTGCAGAAGTGGCTGCTGCTGCCCCACTGACAGGGTAATGTGGCACTATCTACACCACAGAGACCACCTCCTTAAGCCATGCAAGGGAGAGTTCAGCCTCTGGGTCTCATGTGTTCTCAGCAGCAAAGTTTATCAGAAGCTTGCAAGGTGTGTGTCCTGAGGCTCTGGTGGGGCCTCACCTCACTCCCATCCAGAACTGTGGTTAGGACAGAAGGTGGACGCACAGTCTTCTTGATCCATTTCCAAGTGGCACCACACTGTCAGCTACATAGGCAATTTGTTCAGCAGACCTCTGGAAGTCATAAGGGATGATTCCCAGGAGAAGCAGCCATTGACCCTTGAGCTCCGTCATCTTGCACTCTGAAGCTCTACCAGACTCCCCTACTTCCTTGCTCACCCGCCACCCACCCCCGTCTTGGCTCTGTTGTTTCCCTCCCTGTGAAGGTGGGACCATGTGGGACTTGTCTTTCTGTGCCTGGTTTATTTCACCTAAGCCCCTCAGGCTCATCTACACTACGGCAAACGACAGGATTTCATCCTTTTAAAGTCTCTATACTACTCAACTGCGTATGTGAACTACATTTCCTTTGTCCATTCACTTACCCATGGCCACCACCTTGAATATTGTGGGTGATAAAGGAACATGGGAGGGCAGATGTCTCTCTGACATAGTAACTTACTTCATTCAGCCATTTACTAAGTAGCTGCGCTCTGGGGTGGTTCTAGTCTTAATCTTTGGAGGAGCCTCCATACTGTTTTCCATAATGGCTGCACTAACTTTCACTCCTCCCTCAAGGTGTGTCAAGGCTTTGATTTACATTTCCCTGATGATTAAAGATAACCGTGGTGGTCTGAATGAGACATGCCCCTGTGGGCTCAGGAATGGAAACACTTGTTCCCAGGTGGTGGTGTTGTTTGGGGAGGCCATGGAACCTTTAGGAGGTGGAGCCTTGCTGGAGAAATATGCTACTGGGGGTCGGGGTGGGGCTCTGAGGGTTTATAGCCTCAGCCTATGTCCTATTGGCTCTCCCCAGGCCCTTGTTCCTGTGTGTGTGTAGACACCATGTGATTGGCTTCCCCCTCCTGCCGCCAGGCCCTTTTCACCAAGAACTCTCCCTCAACCATAAGTCAAAACCCTCTCTTCCTTAAACTGCTTTTGGCCATGGTGTTTTATCACAGCGACGGAAAAGTTATCCAGATACTGAGCACACATATATAGATACTAGCACAACACACACACACATACATCCCACACATTGGTATTCAAGTCCTTTGCCCAGTTTCCGTTAGTTTTTTTCTTTCTTTCTTTCTTTTTTTTTTTCTTCTGTTGAGCTGTGGAAGGCCTCCATGTATTTCAGAAGGATGGTTGCACGTGTTCCCGATGCTCCAGAGCTTACAGTTTGAGTTTGCCAGTGGCTCCTCAGCTGTGCAGTGTCTAGCTAGGTATAGCTGCATTCTCTCTTTTTGCTTCTGTTGCCTGTGCTTTTAGTATCACAGGTCCAGACTCCCTAGACTAACACCACAATGCTTTTCCTGTTTTGTACTAATTTCATGGCTTCATGTCTTATGTCTAACTGTTTAGAGTAGACTTTTGTATTGGGTAGGGGTTTGGACTCTGGATTGTGGCTACGAGTTTCCACAGCTCCAAGACACCATCTTTTCCCACTGTGTGCTCTGGCACCTTAGTGAAGACCTGGTGGCCACATGTGTATGGGCTTTTTTCCAGGATTTCTGCTCTGTTCCATTGCATGTTTGCTTTCATGACAGTATGCTGCTACTTCATTAACTGCTGCAGAATAAGAGATTTTGAAATATACGCTATACATGTGTGAAATTGTCAAAGAATGAAAATTAAAATAAAAAACTACTGCATTTTTTTTATTAGAGTTCTCAGAAGGTTTCTCATGACATCAAAATACCTCAATCTTTCTTTTTAGTGCAATTTCCTCATTGCAGATAAATTTTCCTTAGATGGTGAAATAATAAACATTTTCTAAAGTCCCTGGAAACCACTGAAAGAAAGGATAATAGTTATGTATTCCTAATATAATTAGCAGTTAAATTAAAGCTTGTGCAAACTTTAGAAAGCGTGCATGTAGGATCTCTTCAGAAACAGAGTGGGCTGTGATTCCAGACACACACAGCTCTTCATCATGGCCAGACGCTGCTTATTTGGTGCCCTGGGCGGTAGCATCTGGCTTTGTATAGCACACTTAGCTTAGTAGCAGCAAAGATCAATTTCTTAATCATGCAACCATTTGATGTTGAGGAATATTTCCTTCAAAGTTTGCACGACGGCCTGTCTGTCCCTCTTTCCCTTCCCTTCTCTCCTCATCTCATCTGTCATGTGTCTGTGCCGAGTACTCAGCGTGTATGCCGCTGGACTGCAGCTGTGCACACAGGCTACTTCTATGCAAGCACATGTGTACACAAAGCCTCCACTGGATGGCTCACAGAGAGAGTTTTAAAATCTCAAATGAGTAACTGTTGATGAGGCTGTGATACTATGTATAAGTACCCATGTATGCACATGTGACAGGCTTGCCCATGTGAAGGCCCAGAGCTGGGCCTTCTTCAGTGGCAAGGACTCCGTTTCCCCAGCTGTGGGCCGCAGTGAGGTTCCATCCAGAGATGAGGCTGGCAGTTATGTCCTTGTGGCCACACTGGCTCCTGTGTTCTCTGAGCCCTCAGTGGGATGGGTTACTGTGCTGGGGGTGTGCAGTGCTGACTGTCCAACCTCTTGTCCCACCATACAAGCCACAAGGCATCCACCAGCTCCCACATGTACCCTTTCCTCTGGACCAGGAAGTTGAAATCCCAACTGGAATTCAGGAAGCCTTTCCTTCTTCACAGCCTGGGTCCTGCCCTCCCCCGAGGTCCCTCAGGGAGCAGTCGGAGGGCTTTGCAGTGCTTGGTGTGCCTTTCAGAACCAAAGAAAGAACACACACCAGCAAGCGAAGATTTAGATGAAGGGAGAGGGTGTCAGCTGATCGAGGCTGGAAGGCAGCTTATTCTCCAGCATCCTCGTTAAAAAGTTCAAAGCACATTTTTCTTATAAATTAGGCAGGAGTAAAATGATCGGAAAGGAAGAAAGAAAGATTTACGACATGTGAGGAATTTAAATGAGCAACAGGAAAGAAAATCAGATGCACAGAGCACACATCAGACATAAACCTTGGTGTTGAAAGTGCACTGAAGTTTCGGTGTCGGTGACTGCTCCTTGGCCTTTTCAGCCACATGGGGGTGGGGTTGGGGCGGGGCAGGGTCCATAGCGCAAGCAATTAACTCACTCACATAACAAGTAAAAAGACTATCCTTGCCAAGTGGAACAGAACAGCTAAACAGCAAGGGAAATGAGGCCCAAGGGTTCTCCTCCTGGGGGAGGCCATAGCCTCAGGGGCCTGCTTGCCCTAAGCAGGGCAGGGCAGGGTAAGGTAGGACAGCCCCTGTTCTGCTGGAGCCTTGGACCAAGAGAACACTGTGAGTTCCAGAGCACTGGTGCCTGTGGGCTGGGGACAGGCTGCAGGTATACCAGCCGGAAGGTGGCAGAGCACAGGGGGCTTCCTGCGAGGGGCTGAAACTGCTGGGAAGATGTGAAAACCCTTGCTTTCCACACGAAGAGGAGCTGAAAGACACACGTGCTGGAAGGCAGACGGGCCAAGCCATGAACATGGCTGTGTGCAATACACAGGCATGCATGCACATGTGTCTATTGCATGTCTCTGCATGCATGCATGATCGTCTCTGCATGCATGCATGATTGTCTCTGCATGAATATCTGCTTGGATAGAAATGTGTTTATATATGGTATATGGGTATGGCTCTGGTGCAAATGTGAATGTGTGCATAAGTCCATGTATAGATGTGTATATGAACATGCATGCATGTCCTGGTATACATGTGCATATATGTGTGTATATGTGCACATATGTATTTGCATGTATACGAAAGTGTGTATGTGCAAAAACTAAAATTTGATAGTTCATTTTCAAAATAAAAGTACTTTGGTCGAGCTACAGATGGATGTTAAATACTGGGCCCTGTTGGTAGCCTACTAAGTTAGGTCCCCTCACCCAGGCTCTGCAAGTCTAGCTATCTCCTCACTTAAACTAAAGCTTAGAGTAGAAAATTACTAGCAGCCAAGCCTGCCTACTGGCCTGCAGATGGAACAAAGTCATGCTCCTGATAAGCTTTATATGAACAGAATGCAAACTTAGAGATGGACCCACATTTGGACTTTATCACGCAGGGGGGAAGGTAAGACCTAGATAATGTATAAGATTATACCCTCTTGGGGTTGGGGATTTAGCTTAGTGATAGAGTGCTTGCCTAGCAAGTGCAAGGCCCTGAGTTTGGTCCTTAGCTCAAGAAAAAAAAAAAGAAGACCATACCCTTTCTGAGTACTCAGTCACCAGGAAAGGGAGGAAGGGACTTGCATTCAGGGCTATAAAAACTGTTCTCTGTGCTCGATCAGCATGCCTGCCATTCTGGCCAATGCCCAACTTTGCAAAATCATAAAATAAATTGCCAGACTTTCACTATCTGAGTCTCCAGTGCTCTTGTTATGAAGTGAGGGTCTTTGTTTCCCACAGATGCACGCGTCAATGGGTACGCAAGTATATATGTGTGTGGATATGTGCACGTATGTGCACAAGTGGTAATACTTATTGTCAACTGATCAGACTGAGAAATGCCTATGAGGTTAGGAAAGCACACTTCTTGGTGTGTCTGTGGGGACGTTTCTAGAGAGTATCAGTTAAGGAGGGAAGGCCTGCCCTCAATGTGGGGAGCACTGCTCCTAGGCTGAAGGGTTGAAAAGGGGAGGAGGAAGCTCGCAGCCCGAGCATTCTCTCTTTGCTTCCTGGCTGCCTTGATGTGAGCTGCTCCTCCTGCCATGCCCTCCCTGCCCAGGTGGACTGACACTCCGAGCCAAGATAAGTCTTTCCCACCTCAACTGCTCTCGATATTTGCACAGTGATGGGAAGTCTAACACAGTATGTATGGGTATACACCGATATGTATTTATATGCACATGCATGTGCGTATGGGTGCATGTGTGCTTGCATGCACACCTTATGCGTGTATGTACACATATATGTATTTGTTCACATGTAGATGTCCATATGGATGCACACTGTATGCTTTTGCATGTGTGCCTGTGTATATATGTATTCATAGGTGCATATGTGTATATGTGTGTATTTATAGATGCTGTAATGATTTGTTAACCTGATGAGACTTAGGTTTACCATAGAAACAAATCTCTGGGCATATCTATGAGGAGCTTTTTGATTCGTTAATCAAGATGGGAAAACACACCCTAAATGTAGAAGGCACCACTTCCTGGGCTGGGGTCCAAGTGGCCAGTCACCATGTGCTCTTACTGCCTTCCCTGATGTGACGCAGCCCCTGGACCTGCGAGTGGGAGAAACCCTAAAGGTGCTTCTCGTCAGACGTTTGGCTACAGCCATGAGTAAAGTAGCTAATATGGACACATTGCAGAAAACTGCATGTTATATGTGTATGCCAATATACACATATGTGTTCATGTATGCATGTGTATATTCATACATGCATATAGATGTTATATAGGTACATATATGCTTATGTATGAGAGCATGTATATATATAGATGGATGTATATGTACACATGCATATGTATATGTAGATGTGTATACATGTATAAATGTAGGTACGTATGCATATGTAGATGCATTTGTATATATGTGCACATTTGTATGTATATAAGGACATGCATGTGTTTGTATGTGTACGCATGGAGATGCACATGAAGCTGGTCACTGTTCTGACTTGACCCTCAGCTCTCTGCTAACTTCAGAGGAGAAGTAGAAATATATCTTTCAGAGTCCCTGGTCAAAGCTGTAGATGAACTGTCAGTGACGCTGAGGACAGTGTCACAGGATGTGTGGTTCCCACACGGCTAAGCCGTATGCTTTGGGACTGAGTCTGAAGGACAGCGTCCTCTCTCTGCAGCAGAAGGCCTATGGAGATGTAGGACACAGAACTTGGCAATGCATGAGATTTGAGGCTCTCAAGCAATGGGCCTTTTCTTGATGATGGTCTTGAGATGGGGTAAGAGCATGTTTACTGGCTGGTAAGTCGTTTCTAATTCCTAGGGAAATCCAGGCCGCTTGGAAAGGTGAAACTATACATTCCTTATCTGTAGAGAGATGGGGTGCCACAGAGTGCACATGGGCTTGGGAAGCTGGGACCCAGAGGCTCTCAACTGTTACACCGAGGCTGCAGCTTTGGGCTATGGAGGATATCCAACCTCCTCTGATCCCAGAGGATCCAGCCTCTAGGCCTAGGGCAAAAGGAGTGGACTGCAGGACCCAGGTGCTCAGGAACAGGCAGCTTACTGAATGGTCAGGGAAGACCCACTCTGCCTGGTTCCATCACAGGAGGAGTGGAGGACTTCAGGGGTCTGAGAGCCATGAATCCTGTGTGCCCTGCGTTCTCAGTGTGCATCTGCGTGAGTGGTTCACTGCAGAGCGGGTGCTGCCCTGCAGACTGTGGCCTCCTGTTCTCTGCTGCCTCCGGTGCTGGCCCATCTCATAGCTGGATCCAGGGCAGAGCAGAGACCCAGGCTCCATGAAATGTACTTCCACTTTACAGATAAGAGGCTGGAGAGTTGTGTGGTGTTTGGCAGGATCACACAGCTGTGGGCTGGGAGTTAGGATCTGAACCCAGGCTTGTTGCTTCTCTAGGTCCATAGTCTTTCGAGAGCCCGGAGGGCCCTGGATCTTGTCTCTTCACACTAGATCTGCTAGGCCTGGAATGGCTGCCCTCAGAACGCTTCTGGAGAAAGTGTCTAAAATTCTGCGTCAGCCTTGGAGGCTTCAGTTCCAACATCCACCACCCACAGGAGCACTCATAACCCATGGCATTTCCTGTGTGTGGTCCACAGACCATAGGTACAGCCAACCTCACTTGGCTTTCAGGGGAATGTGGATGACTTTCAAAAACATGTATTTAAATAGATATTAGAGAAAACAAAATAACATCAAAAACAGGATTTTAGAAATTCTATTGCTTAGGAAAAAGTTTTTATAAGCTGAGCTGCTTTAAAGGCGAGCACAGGGTGGAGGGCCAGGTACTTCATGAATCCCAAAGGCGCCTTGTGTGGGGCCAGGAGAGCCTCCCTAGACTGGTACTTGGAAGTGGATTCTGCAGATGTCCTTAGCTAATGAGGTTGGTCCATTGATCCCTAATTCAGTATGTTTCCTGCCCTCAAGAGAGACATAGACTCACAGGGAAGACATGGTGTGTACATCTGTTAGCCCAGGCATCCCTTGGTGGCAATTCTGGGAGCTGCAGGACATTCCCCACACCTGGGGCCCTCAGAGGTGTTCTGGCTCTGTCCACTACCTGGTCTTGGACTCCTTGGCTAGTGCTGTTAGGACACAAACTTCTAGCTTTTAAGGTACCCAGTGTGTGGTATTTTTGTAACATCAGAGAACTCATGCAAGACGTTCCAGCTCAGTTCTGCCACAACCAACGTCTATGCTGAGTCTACTTCTCCCCACAGGAAACACCAGCACAGAGCATGCAAGGTCAGAAGGATCACAGCAAGTCCCTGTCCAAGTAGGAGCAGAGACCAGTCTGAAGAAGAGGAAGGGGGTAAAGGGAATGCCCGGGGCCAGGAGAACTTCAGTGGTCCCTTGTATCTTCTGGTCACAGTGAAGCTGGTGACAAAGTCAACAGCAGGGAGTTGGAGCCATCATTCCTCAACAGCCCTTCATATGTCAGCCTCCCCTAATGCACACTTCCATAAACACCAGCCCCCACTGCCACCGTCACATACAACACCAGCCCCAATATCACCCTTTGTCACACGGAGATCAAGTGGTGATGGTCCCATCTGTGAGGCCTGGCCAGGCCTAGACTGTGTCACTCATCCTGGTGTGCCCGCTGTGGTCTGATGATGGGAGTGGCTGGCATGTGGAACATCCTAGACCTGAGGCTGGAAGGTTGGGGCTGCCTAGCAGGTGCTGGGAGCTAGTCTGATCAAGAACTCTGGAGTCCTGGATGAGCATTTTGAGAACTGCTACATGCTATAACGTTCTTTAAACATTTCCTAACACACTATACCATCTGGCTTTGTGGGGTTCCTCAGTACAACAACCAAATGAAAAACAAAACCCACCAGGTCTGAGCTTGCTTTCTGGAATGCTTTTGACAGGGACTTTTTTTCCTGAGACAGTCTAGTATCCAAGGTCTCTGTTGTGCAGAGATTGCCTCAGGACACTCCATCGAGGCACATGTTGAGCTCCCTCTAGGTGCTAAGTTGTGCCTCACAGTTTAAGTATGAATGTCAAACAGATTGGCTTTCCTCCTAGAGCTCTGATGTGCTCTGAGGACCAGGGGCTGCAGCTTGGTTTCAAAGTGTCTCTTGCCAGGAGCCCTCAGCCAAGAGCATACTTTAAGGTCTCTTTCACTAAACCTGGGGCAGGGGTTGTGGACCACTTAGAGCCAGTGTGGAGAGTTGGTCCCCCAGGTTCATTCCTTTCTTCTCTGAAGAGCTATCTGACTCTCTGGGTAGGAGGTAGATACCTATTAAAATGTAGGACTCCTGATTCCTAGCAGAAGGAATACAAACTATAGAAATAGCTTGTGATTTGGATTATTAGACATACTGTGATTCCAAAGACCATTCTACTCCTAGGCCTGGAGACCCAGCCTGCTTGGGGAAGGTTGGCTTCATGCTAACAAATCCCATAGCTCTGAGACAAGATAGGCTTGGCCCTGCCAGCCAATTGCAATTCTGAGGCCAAGAGAGGGAAGATCCGGGTAACCAGTGTCCTGTCATACGGCTAAGTGTTAGGGAAGGAGGACGGCATGGAAACAGATCCAGACCTCCTCCTGCAAAACATTTTTAAAGGTGGAACTGAACTGTTGGGAAGGTTCTAGATGCTGAACACCTTGGACAAGCTGTCCTGAGAGGGCAATCTGGCCAGAAGGTGGGCCAGCCCTGATAGCCAGGTTTATCCAAGGCATTTCTTGGGAATGAGACCCAGTTCAGGCCCCAGTGGTGGATGTGGATGCATTGGTGGTGGAGGCTGAGCATCGGAAAGCTTGGTAGGAGCAGCTTCATGAGGTAGGGGCACAAGAACGGTGGGAGGACCCTGCTGAGTCCCATCAATCTTCTGGGCTGGTTGAAGGACTTGGCAGGTCCTAGGTCATGCTGTCTAGCTGTGCCTGGCAGCCTGAGCCACGAGACCCTCACAGAGGAGTACAGAGAGGACGAGCGAAGCTCCTAGAGGAGAAATACTGATAAGCTGCTGCCAATTTGTAAGAATGATCTGGAAGCACAATGGCCATTTTCTGTTGAGGGGCTGTTGAAACAGCCAACACAGCCACAGAAGTTGTTAGGGAAACTGCCTCACCCCAGGGGCCACAGGACTTCTGCACTCAGAGAGGCCCTTTGGGACCGTCTACATGAATGTGGTGGGGGGTCTGAAGGACAGACCTATGTCAGGGAGGCTCAAGGGAGGGTGCAGCCCCATGCTCACTGAGTCTCAGCTCTACCTTGGGAACCTGGACAAACTTCATTGCTGGTTACAGCTTCATGCCCCCTCAAAACAAACAGCACACAGCTCCTCGCCAGCTTCTCAAGGCCCAGTTCTTTGCAGTCATGGTGGATCCTCCAACCTCTGCACAGGTCTGTAGGGGAGTGGGACTTCACAGGGCATGGTGTCAGCTCACCCACCACCCCATCTCGAGGTTCCTTGCACTCCCTGTTCCACTGTCCTCTGAGCCCCAGCATCTTTCCCTGTGATTTCCCACAGAGTGGATTGTCAGTCACCAGAAAACAACTGCCTCATGATCTCACATGGAACAGACTCCAAGTCAGTGCAGGTACAGCGACCTTGGAATGCCAACGATCCCTGTGACTAACTCTGGCATCAGAATACCCAGTTCAGGGCCTTATGCTGGGGTGGTGATATGGCTGGCGCAGTAACAAAGGACAGGGGTTGGTCACATTGAGGCAGGAGGCTGCCCACCACTGTGGAGTGCTAATGCGCTCAAGTGTCACTGGTGTGGGGTCCCTACGCCACCTGACTGCCTTCTCTGAAGTCTCACTTCTATTTGAATGACAGCTTGCCTTACAAACAAGCATATTAGTCCAGCAGTTCTTCAGAGTATGAGTCATTAAGTGTCGCGTGTACGTCTGGACACCAGTGCTCTCGCTGTCCTCTCCTTGGGATGCTGCTGTGGTATGGGGCCGCCCTTCCTTTTCTTTTCCCCCCTTTTTTTTTTGAGACAGGGTCTCCCTGTAGTCCCAGCTGGTCTGGAACTCACTACTGTGGACCAGGTTGATTTCACAGACATCCTGAATGCTGCGATTAAGGGTGTGGACCACCTTACCTGGGCCCCCTTCCTCGGTCTGTCACAGCCACTTCAAAGTGCGGCTCCAGATACACCCTCGGCATTTCGGGAACTCTGGCCCTGGGTCTAGGCAGACAGGTACATCCGTGATGCGCTCAGCTGAGCCAAAGAAAGACCAGCCCGATGTGCCTACCAGGCACAGGTAGCTGAGCACAATGAGAGGCTAGTACTTAAGTATGTCATCTAGAGATGGCACCAACACCCCCGGCCTGCACTGGATTTCACAGGGTGTGGGGAACATGTGGCCTCTCTGTCCTGACTTACAACACAGTGTTCAGGCTGACCCACCCATCTCTCCTGGCAGCCCCACTACCAACTTTGTTAACTACAGGTATGTGTTCAAACTCCCAGGATAAAACAGCAAAATGAAACCAAGCCATTGCTTTTGTGAGAAAGGTTGAAAAGTGAACAGAATGCACCTACTCTGGGAGGTGGGTGGTGGTCTCCTCCATAGTGCCCCCACTAGGTGTATTATGCCCCGAGTGCCCACTGGATGTTCCATTATCTTTCTGGATGAAAAAGTCAACATAAACAAATTGACACATCAGACAAAGCTCCAGAAATAGCAGCCTTGCATGGAATTTCAGACTATGTCAGAGCAGCAGGCAGGTCCTCACTATCTTTCTGCTAAGCAATGGATCCTATATGGGGTTCAGGAGATGTGGCTGCAGCTGCTGATGCTAAGCTAATAGGACCTTAACTTTGCCTAGAGCAGTGATGTATGTATCCCAGTCCTCCACCGACCATGCTCTTGGCTATTGTAACTGGATCACTAAGCAACAGTGAAGTCCAGTGTTTCACACAGCAGGACAGAGTGGCTGGCATCCATGAGGCCTGAACTGCATGACATCCATCCTGCTCTGCCATCCCCAGCCCATTGCCAGGAGGTATCCACACAGCTCTGCACCAAGTCTCCATAAGTCAGGAAAGGCTTTGCAGGAGTTTTACACAGACTCTTCTGTCTGTCTCAGTATGGCTTGGCTCACTCACATGAGCAGCTCAGAGAGTTGGGGGTTGTCATTATTGGGTTAGACAGTGGATAATAATTACCCTTGGGGAGACTCCTTCAGAGGAGCATGCTTGAGTCTTCCAAAGTGAGGATGATGAAGAAGCCTGGGGCATCTCAGCAGAGGCTAGGTTTGTGTGTAGGGGGTGGGGGGGGCAGCACTGTAGGACAAGATCTAGGGGCAGCATCCCAGTTTCCCCTGTCTTCCTCACTGTGGAAGACCCAGCTCAGGAGTCTCTCCAGGGGTAATTCTCATCCATCATCTAGCCACTCATTTTTCCAGGGGATACAGCACCCTCTTCTGACCTCTGTGGGTATTGCATGACATGCGTACACTTACACACATGCAGGCAATACATTCATATACATAAAAAATATTTTAAAAACAAATATGAAAGGAACATGGGAAGTTTGAGGACACCTTGAAAAAAACCTAACCTTTGAATAATGGGTATAGAAGAAGGAGAGCACCATAGTGAAGGCACAGGTAAAACTATAAAAGACCATTTCCCAAACCTAGAGAAAGAGATGTCCATCCAGGTACAAGAGGCAGAACATCAAACAGACAGGACCAGAAAAGAAATTCTCCATACCATATTGTAATTAAAATATTAAAAACACAGAATGAAGAAAGGGTATTGAGAGCTGCAAGAGAGAAAGGTCAAGTCATTTATAAAGGCAGGCCCATTAGAATAACACCCAATTGTTTGATAGAAACGCTAAAGGGTCTGGCAAGATGTGTTCTAAGTCCTGAAAGATCACAACTGTCAACCCTTACTATTATACCCAGGAAAGCTACCCATTCAAATTGAAGGATAAATAAAACCTTTACATGATAAAAACAAAGTAACGGAATTTATGCCTACTAAGCCAGCTCTGCAGGCAATACTAGAAAGAATACTTCAATCTAAACAGCAGGATAAAAGTTCTCAAGAGGTGACAGAGAACAAATAAACCATGCGAGAACATAGTCAAAGAGATCTGAGAAAACACTACAAAAGCATCAAGATGACAAGACTGAGTACACTTTTAATATTAACTCTGAGAACTAATGCCTCAATTCCTCAATAAAGAGACACAGGCTAACAGACTGGATTAGAAAACAGAATCCATCATTTTGCTGCCTCCGAGAAACACACCTCACCATCAACAACAGACACCACCTTAGGATAAAAGGATGGAAAGTATTCCCAGCTAATGGAACTAAGAAACAAGCAGGTGTAGCTACTATAATATCTGACAAAGTAGACTTCAAACCAAAACTAGTCAAAAGAGATATGAAGGGACATTTCATAGTCATTAAAGGAGAAACCCACCAACAGGATATTACAGCCCTAAATATGTGCACCAGAGGCACCCAAGTTCATTAAGAATACTGTTGATCTAAAACCACAGATTAATCACAACACAGTGATGATGGGTGACTTCAGCACCCCACTTGTCATTGAGAGACAGGTCTTCAGGAAAAAAAATAAACAGAAAAACTCAGGAGTTGAGTGACATCATAAATCAAATGAACCTAACAGATATCTATAGAACATTCCACTCAAACACTTAAAAATATACATTATTCTCAGCAGCTCATGGAACTTTCTCAAAAACTGTCCACATATTAGGACAAAAAGCATGCCTCAACAACCACAGAAAACTTGAAATAACATTCTGCATTCTATCTGATCACAAAGGAATAAAGTTGGACATCAACTGCAATAGGAACTACAGAAACTACACAAACTCATGGAAACTAAACAACATAATTAAATGAAATCTGGTTAAGGGAGAAATAAAAAGTGAAAAATTCTACCTGGGTATGGCAGTGTACACCTTTAATCTCAGCACATGGGAGGCAGAGGCTGGTGAATCTCTATGAGTTTGAGGTAACCAAGGTCTACACAGTGATTTCTAGGTCAGCCAGGAGTACATAGTAAGACCCTGTCTCAAAAATAAAACAAAACAAAAAACAAAGCCTGGGGGGGGGGCTGGTGACACAGCTCAGTAGTTAAGATCACTGGCTGCTCTTGCAGAGGACCCAGGTTCAGTTCCCACCACCCACATGGCAGCTAACAACCCTCTGTAGCTCCAGTTCCAGGGGATCTGATGTACTCTTCTGGCTTCTGTGAACATTACACGCATGTGGTATACCTACATACATGCTGGTAAAATACTCATACACACAAAATACAATTAATTAATTAAAAACTAAGCTTGTGTAAAAATTAAAATTTTCCTAGAACTGAGTGAAAATAAAACACCACACACCCAAATTCAGGGGACACAATGGAGGCAGTCACAAGAGGAAAATTTATGGTACCAAGTACTTATATCAGAAAGTTGAGGCATCTCATGTTAATAATTTAATGATGCATCTGAAGGCTTTGAAAAACCACAAACAAATAACCCCTAAAAAGAGTAGAAAAGGGGCCAAAGAGATGGTTCTGTGGTTAAGAGTGCTGGTTGCTCTTGCAGAGGACCCGGGTTTGAATCCCAGCACTAAGATGGCATTGAACAACCATTCATAACTCCAGTTCCTGGGGATCCAGTGCCCTCTTCTGAGCTTCTCATGCATCGAATGACACGGGTGCACTTACACACATACATGCAATACACTCATACACATAAAATAAAAATAACGAAATATAAAAAAAGAATAGACAGGAAGAGATAAAATTAGGGCTGAAATTAATAAGTAGAAGTGAAAAAAATACAAAGAATCAATGAAATGAAGAGTGTAGCAGATTCTCAAAAAGCAAGAAAAGAAAAGAAAAAAGAACAACACCACTCCTGGGCAAATCCCTAAAGGACTGTATAGTGCAGAGATGTCCGCCCATCCATGTTCGCTGCTGCTCTGTTCACAACAGACAGGAAATGGAAACAGCCTAGATGTCCATCAGCTGATGAACAAATAATGAAAATATGGAACGACTGCACAATGGAATATTATTCAGTTGTTAAGAAAAATGAAATTATGAAATCCACAAGTAAATGGATGAATTGGAAACAATCACCTTCAGTGAGGTGACCCAGGCCCAGAAAGAAAACCATCACATGCTCTCTCCCATAAGCGGATGCTCTCCTTGAACCTTTACATGCATGTGTTTCAGTTGGAAAATCCATAGAGGTCAGGAAACTAGTCAGGATCCACTGGGGCGGGGGTGCTTCACAGGAGGTGAAATAGAATGCAGTGAAATAAAGGCAGGAAGGGGAGTGATGACACAGGAAGGGTTAAGTGGTGGGGAATGGTAGGGTACAGGAGGGAGTCTGAGGGGAATAGCTACCGCTAAAGGCTTTTTAAAAGTCACATGGGAACCTACTACCTTAGAAGCTTAAAATATATGCATATACATACACACAGCTTAAATAGTTACCCTATAACTGGGGGTGGGGAGGGGGTAGCAATGCCTTTACTTGATACCACAGGCTAGCAAATAAAATGTCCAATGCCAGGCTAGGCATGGTGGCCATGCCTTTAATCCCAGCACCTGGGAGGCAGAGGCAGGCGGATCTCTGTGAGTTCGAGATCAGCCTGGTCTACATAGTGAGTTCCAGGACAGCTAGGCCTACAGAGAGACCCTGTCTCAAAAAGACAAAAAAGATTAAAAAAAAAAGTCCAGTGCCAGGAGTGGACTCCCTCTTTTGGATTTGTTGATGAGACCCTATTGCTGAAGATACTACATATGTGAGTTGTACAACACACGTGGAGAAGCCAAGCTGGTACTGACCACGAAGCTTCATCTCTCCTGGCTAGCTTTCACAGTGCTGGAAGGTGCCATGCATGCTACTGGAAGAGAAAAGTAATCGTCAACCTAACCCAGCTGTGAATCCCGAGAGCTACAGTAATGATGGGAAGACACGGACACTGGCATAATGGTGGTACAAGTGTTATGGGAGTAATCAGTCACTTTCTGATTGGATTTAAGGCCCATGTCACAAGATGGAGCCCACACCTGGCACCATTACTGGGGCCAAAAACCTGTATCTAGACAGGTCATGGGCCATAGGGGAGAACCTACTACTATCATCTCGCTAAATGGACGAGGCATTAAAGACTTATTGTTATGCCCATAGACTACTGCATCTCTCAACTCTCATCGGAGAAGCTTCTTCTTGCAGCAGATAGCAGTTAACACAAAGACCCACAACCGGCCATGGTGCATAGAATGAGACTGCAGAGTGCTTAGGATCATTGCAGAAGAGGGGCCAGAAAGGCTGTAAGAGCCAGAGGTGGTGGACAACTGTAAGGAAACTGTTTTCCAGACATGTCGGGGCAGCTGCACACATGAACCTACAGAGACTGTGACAGCATGAACAAGACCTGCACAACCCAGCATGGATGGGAGAGATGGGAAAGAAACCCCAACCCTCCCTGAGTAACTATAGGCAACTACCAGCTGCTGGAAGGAGGTCAGTTTTCTTTAAAGGTGTGACGCTGTAGGTGGACTGGGCTCCAGAGGATGGACCCACACCCTAGAACATTTAGAAGCACAAATTAGGCTTGATAGGTCTTTAAAAAATGACAGAGGATATCAAGTGAGGTAGGTTGGTGAGGGTAGATCTGAGAGGAGACAGGGGAGGGGATCTGAACACGATCAAAATATATGATCAGGGGCTGGAGAGATGGCTCAGCAGTTAAGAGCACTGACTGCTCTTGCAGAGAACCCGGGTTCGATTCCCAGCACCCACATGGCGGCTACGAACAGTCCTTAACTCAGTTCCAGGGGCATCCGAAGCCGTCTTCTGCCCTCTGCTGGCAGTGCACAACATGGGTGCGCTCACATACATGCAGGCAATACACTCTTACACATAAAATAAAAAAAATTGAATAAAAAATATAAAAAATATATGATCAAAATACATTGCATGAAATTCTCAAAGAATCAATATTATTTTTAAAAACTTTAAAAGCTTATAAATGCCCTAAATATTACAACCTGACAAAATTAAAAATAATAAGCAGAATAATTTTGAAGAATCCTCATTAATAGTTCCAAGAGTCACCCAACCACAAGCTCGGGGTACAGCTAAGGAACCAAGGCAGACAGATACCCACATCCATGATCAGAGTAGGTCTCCTGAGGCCCAATAACCTGCTGGTTCACATCGTGCTAAGCAGCAGTGGGGCTCATCTGCCCTTCATTCTGTTGGTAGGGAGCCTATTTAGACTGGACTCTGGGGGCCCCTGATAGCTTCTTCCTCTGGAGAAGTTCTGGTTTGCATTGAGTCTCTGATGCCAGTGACATCCCAGGCTGTGGGTTGGAGCAGCAGGTTCATGGGACAGGTGAGGAATGACTAAGTTTTGGGGAATTTCATTCACAGTCCAGTGTGCCTTTGAATTTTCCAAAGCCTTCACATCTAGCCTACCTTAATGGACTGGCATGTATTTTTTTTAAAGTTAATTTATTGGAATTGATTTTTGCCCCCAAATCAGAGCTTGCATTTGGTTATCTATCCTATAGATTTTTAAAAATTATATAATTGATAATTTAATATGAAGGTTTCATTGAATTCCAATAGTCTAATTTTTTAGAAGAACCCTCAAGTGATACTGTGTATTTGGGGGATGTAGGTTTTAAAATGATCACGCCAAGCTTATCCATAACCATGAAAATTCTCAAACAGTTCAAACACCCTAATCAGCCACATGCCTCTAAGAGGAGCTTGTATGGTGGGAGCCACGAACAGCAGCTTTCCTGTACCTCAGCTTCCTCTCAGGGCCTGGGTCTGACGGGAGAGATAGGAGTGGTGGCCTCTTTATCCATCCCTCTCCAGGTGGTCTGCGGAGAGCTGGGGTGGGGTCCCGGCTGCCTGGCTCTGCTGCATGAGGCTTTATGTGTCATCTTTGTACACTGCCTGCCGAGACTGACCTTGAGATGGGAGTGGACCAGGCCAGGGGTGGGCTGGGTGCTGACTTACAGTCCCCAGGATGCGTCACCTTTGCATTCGTGACCTGTCGGCATGTCAGTCTTGGGACAGAGACAACAGGGACCCTCCCGTTCCAGGAGACAGAGCTTCCTGATCGTGCCTGCGCCATGCGCAGCATGTAGCAGATCCCCAGGAACTCCTCAGAGGGATTGAATGCTGTCCCCTGGGTTCTGAGAGATAACCAAGTCTCCAGCCAATGAGGGAGCACAAAGCAGCTGTTCTGGAGAGATGAGGCAAAGTCTGGACCCAACAGGACGCACTAGAGGCCGGCACCTGCTCGAGCTCCTGGCGTCTGTAGCAGCAAGTTGTGATACTGAAGTGCCGTGCTCCTGGTCCCAGTGAGCTCTGCACCTGAGCTCCTCCTGAAAATCTAGTTCTGTCTCCTCCAGATGGTGTAGGACGGATGTGCTGAGAAGCCATGGAGAGAGGAGGTTGGAAGTAGTCCTGCTGGCCAGCCAGGTCATGCACATTTCTGCAGGGCCCCAGGCATGCTGGTCTTGCAGCTCGAGATTACAGTTTTCCTCAAGGCAGCTGTTCTAGGGAAACAAGGGCCAGTGGACACACTAACCTGTGTGTCTTCATCTGGGGACTGCTGGCCTTGTACTATAGCCATTACCACTCAGCATAGGGAGGGTTCTGTTTCCCAGTCTTTGCAGCTGGATGCGTAAAGTCCTGACCAAGGTGGTGCGAGTGGAGAGCTGGACAGATTCTAGGAAGCGCCTCTCGGGAGGTCTTCACCCCCCCCCCCCCCCCCCCCCCCACTGCTGGTGAATCTGTGGCAGTACTGACAACCATCTTGGACCCTGAGGAGGAAGTCATGGGCTGGAAGAGTTGAGCAGCAAGAGGAAGGCCCTGTGCTTCTAGGACCGTGGAGTGCCACACAGCTCTGGGTTGGCTGTTGCCAGACTTCTTTTCCTTCCCCAAGAAATGATAATATGTTTCTAGCTTGCTTAAGTCACTATTATTTGAGGGTTTTCTATCACACTCAGTCACGCTAATCCTGGTTAATACACATACTCACAAGTGAACGAATTTTCCTCTCAAACATGTCAAAGAGCCACATCAGCACCTAAGTTGTGCAAAGGCTTCTATGTCAAGAAGACAAGCTGGATGTGCCATTGGTGAGAACACCCTCCACAATGAAGTCCTCAGCTTGCCTGGGACTGTCTGGAGGCATCTCACAGACCATCCCACCCCCCCCCGCCGCCCCGCCAAGCATCCTGCAGGCTTGACAAATCCTGCCGAACAGCCGCTCCACCCCAGAACAGAGTCCAACAGGGGGCAGCTGGGCC